>NC_135846.1:5764711-6017211 GCF_029677425.1 Wolffia australiana
TTGTACTGACACTTCTTGACAACTCAGAAGCTAATCATAAAATAAAATATCTGGAGGAAATAATGTCATCTGTTCCAAATGGTGTAAGTTATCTAGTTGACTAAACTCAGTCTATTGTGAGGACTAATTCTAATCATGTTGTGAGTTGGGAAGTAAATGTTCAAATGAGTTGTATGTAAATCACTCTCTTACAGTTATTTTACCAAAATCAATTTTACTACATTTATATACGATGCATGGGGCATACATCAACCATAATATGATATTCATAGTGCATTTAAGCAAATAAAATTCTAAGATTTAGGTTGAATCAGGTTATTCAATAATTATCTTCCTTGTATTCTTTTGCTTATGTATGCGTACTTATTCATTAGTGTTTGAATACAAAGAGGGAAGAGATAAGGATATTACTGAAAATATTTTTAATACACCTTTAGGCTCATTCCTACAATTTTCATCATTATTCCCCTTCTTTAGGGCCTCACTCACAATCAGCCACATCCATATTTTGGCCTCTAGGCCACATTCTTATTGACATGTATGGAAAGAAAAATTAGTCCAAATAAATTTGTGCCTCCACTGTTGATATTTTCAGGCTAAGTTGACAAACCAAAATTGATTCATGTATTAGAAATGATACGAATTGAAATGGATCAAAATCAAGTCACTGGATGCTTTTAATCCATTTATACGTAAACTGGGTGCCCTCCCTTATTTATACTCGGGGAGTAATTTTCATAAAAGTCAACCTCTAATATCTCATGTAAGTTCAACATATAAAACTAATGAAAAGAGCGTGAAAAAGAGTGAGTTTAAACTGAAATGTGTATAAAACTTTACAAATTCTCCTTTAGTCGTTTCATCAAATAGGCGTACGCCAATCAGTTTTCCGATTATTTTTCCTCGTTGTGTTTACTAATTTCTTTTGGAAAAAATCCTAAAATTTTATCTACCTCCTAGAATCTAAGCATTATCTGATTAGGTCATGTATACTTCATGCTTAAACAGAATATTAATCTGTCTCATGATAAAAAATCTAGATAAGGAGTCTCTCTGTCATTTAGGCATTTTTACAAACATATGGTGTACTCTCTTGGTTGCCTTTATTTGTGACATTCTTTTGTCTTTAATAAGAACAATTGTTACCTTTAACCATTAACCTATCTTCTACCAACCCATACATATAGATCTTTAATTCATCCCCAATTTGTAACTATATCTACCTATACTCTTTCTATTAATAGATATATCTCTTATTACTTGTATAGTTTAGTATCCCTTCTTCCTCCCTTGTAAATCTTGAATTGATTCTCTCTGAATGATAGTTGATCAGAGAAAAGTTAATCCAAACTTTTGGTTTTATCTGTAGGTCATTCTGAAACATATTTGGTGTTTTCTAAAGGAATTAAATCTACCTCGAATTTCACTTGAATGATTTACATTTTTCATGGCTTTGGCCAATTTCACTCCAGTATCTTCATGTTCTAATAAAAAATGGATTTCTTTCAAACACAATCTCTATTTGCATCATACTCTTATATAAATCAAATAAGTATTAGTAATACCCACTCAACCACAAAAATATTGAAATCTCTTTATATTAGCGTCAAAACTTCATTTCAAAAGAGTCTTAAAGTTTAAAAAGCTGGTTCTCTCATATACCCTTTCCTTTTCTCCCTTTTTGTTTAAATATTTGCAATATTATTTTATCTGAACTACCTTTGGGTGATTATATCATGTGATGGTCCAGCCTATGGCCATCAATCCTTAGTCTAAACTAGTCAGAGGCTTACTTTAAATACTTATCAAAATCATAAATTATAGAAATTTTGGTTTACGTTATCCTTCTGACTCTTAAGTTTTCCCCTTTTATTAAATCAGAAATGTATGTGATAGATTGTGCACATAATTGTCATGAAATAATGTGAATAAAATTTTATGCTGTTTTATCACTGATATTTAAATATGTGAAACATCTCTTCTGCCAATTCAAAGACATCCAAATGATATCATGAATGGATAATATTCCTTTGCATGTTATGTTTTATAATTTAAAGTTATTTAGCTCATGATGATAACATTTCTTGTACATACCAATACTTCATATGTCATACAAATACCATCTGATAAAGTATTGTAATGTACACATGATTTAGTTATGGAATTAGAATTTGAAAAGTCATTGGGCCTCTAGAAGTATCTTTAAAAAGATTTCAAATCCCTGTGATAGTTGAATTTCCCATAACTGATATTAAGGAGATAATATTTTTTCATAAATATCCATGATCCATGCATAATTATTGAGTCAACCAAGATTTATTTATTCTTATTTGATTATCTTTGAGATATTAACGTCAGATAATCAAATTTCCAATTTTTGACCTAATGATGATATTATATTTTCTGTTTCCTATTATGTTACGAACATAAGGTATTAAATCAAACTCAAGTTACTTATTTTGTAACTAGGTTTGTATAATTCAAGGTTATATATTTAAATTTTCATTCAAACACTGATCATCTATACAAGCAATATTTTTCCTTTATATCTGTATGTTCATCTTCTCTTGATCCTTAATCTGATAACTAATCTCATATTTTTCATCCTCAGATTTTTTAGGTTCCACATGGAGTGGTTGTTAGTCTGTTATAGACATTCAAATACATCATCCTGCTATACAACTATCATCAGATAAACTTTTCTAGTGAATGGTCTGACAATTTGTCCTCGATAATTATTTATATCCATACTAAGTTGAATCATAGATTCACATACGAGTGAATACTGGTGGGAAAATGTTTTAGGATGGGTATTGATCTATCCATATAATTACCTTAACTGATTTTGATAGCGAGGCGAGATTTTAATCACATCACCATAAGTAGGTCTAAATCTTGCAACATGGTTACTTAAAGGGTATAATTCATGGTCTAATTCAGATTCATAAGGTTCTAACCTAATCATCTCCCTTCTTCAGAAATTATTTCTTGAACTTCCTGAGATTTTCTCCAGACCCTTTTAGGCACTTAAACTTGATTTGCATCTTCACTTAGACTTTTACCTTGATCTTTTTCCCTCTAATCTATCATGGAATGAATATCACAGCAAGTTTAGTGGTGTGCAGATTATTTCCTTGTGCTTTGGTTCTGATTCTTGACTTCTCTAAAAATATCAATATCTCAATTCAGAGAACATACATCCTTAGGAGTGTGAAACTGATATAACAAGACAGCTGACAATCACTAACATAAAATTGAACTTTTCATTTCTTATGAATTTGATGAATCAAACATATGTTCCAATTTCCTTGCCTCACTAGCTTTCCCTCCCATTTTCTCCACCAATCTAATGCTATATGTTTCTGTCTCAATCTCTCCAGCTATACACATCTCTATTTCTCTTTCAATATGTGCATCTGTCAATCACTCTTTCCGTCTTTCCCTCTCACTTTCTCCTCCTCCCTAACCTTTTCTTTTCCCCCTCTTTCTACCTTACCCTCTCTAACACTATCTATTTCCCTCACTCTCTACACCTCTCTAAACTTCATTTCTTTCCCTATTCCATCCTAATTTCATCCCATGTCTCTAATGCCATTACATTCCATATTCATATTTTATTCAATCTAACTCAAGAAATGTAATCTGCTTCAAAGGGGGATAAAGTTTATTGGGACCTGTTGAAATGAGAATGTTATGTTTTCCATGGCTGAAAAACATTGCAGTATTCCACGTAATCGTAATTGACTTCAGGATTTTATTTAATTCCTTACATTGCTTCCAAGAGCAAAGTTTCATATGTCTTCTAAAATTAAATTTTAGTTATTAATTTTTGTTTACAATAACGACTTGAATTTTTACACTCAGGCAAACTGATCGGAAAGAAACCTACATAATGTCATTTCTACCTTTAGGTTTTTGTTACAACCAAGACCAAGACCAGAGCATGATATTCCATACACTGAAATTTATCTTAAGACATTAAGACTAAATATTCTAATATATATTCCATCGATGACCTTATAAGGTTTCTAGTTTATCATAGATCAATCATGTTTAATTT
This sequence comes from Wolffia australiana, assembly GCF_029677425.1. Classification (NCBI taxonomy): domain Eukaryota; kingdom Viridiplantae; phylum Streptophyta; class Magnoliopsida; order Alismatales; family Araceae; genus Wolffia; species Wolffia australiana. The sequence goes on from NC_135846.1 coordinate 5,768,772, forward strand.
CACTATGCAATGTTCAAAAAGTCAAGATAAGTTTAGATAAAAGTTACTTACTATAAATATTAGTTAAATATTCAGTAAAGTCATTCTATGCCAATGTTATTTATTTTATTATTCATATTTTATATCAATTCAGATGCCATTGAGTAACTTTGGGATATCTTAAGAAAATATTATAAAGACTAAAAGGCTCTGATGCAGAGCAAGCACTGAAAAAGGAATACTGAATATTCTGTAGTGAATGTCTCTAGTTGAGATTCAGGGTGAAGGAGACTGAGAACAAAAACAGAATAGAACATCTGAAACTTGAGGACGAGAATGAAGGAGACAGAGCTGACATTACTAATGAAAGGAAAAATTCTAATTTTACCTTTAGATTCTTAATTGTACTCATTTGTGAAATTCCTGTATTGAATCATAGATCGTTGATATATGATCTTATAGATCTATTGTATGGTGTGAATTGTGTGTTCATCAATGATTCATGATGTTATGCCAAGTGGAGCTGAATTCTTTTTAAGTAAGAATGTTGAGGAGCTCTATTGAAGAATCCAAAAAATGTTACATTGCAAGTGTTATCACTTCTTCTTCGATCACTATTTTTATTTTTGTATCAATATCTGGGTTCATATACAAAACATTAAATTCAATAAATTAAGAAAATACTTATGATCGTCTAACTCAGTAATTGAAAGATGATTGTGAAAACCCAGTAATTGATACCCTTTTGATATGTGCCTAAACCTTGAAAGTTTCATATTAAAATGTGATACCATTGGCATATCAAAATTTATTCAAGCATTTTATGATGTTAAAGGTTAAACTTTTTCCAAAAGACTGAATTATTTTACATTTGAGTTATAGGTTTCATTAGAATAGGCACCAAAGCAGCCACAGCTATGTGTGGCTGTAACACCAAGATCAGTGGGCCAATGGAATGTGTTGATCTTCTTTAAGAAGATCAAATGGACAAGATCTGTTCCCATCTTGTTAATATATCTCAAGTTATATTTTAGGTGGTAAATCAGCAGTGTGAGTTGATGTGGACGAATGAAGAACAGCTAGCTAACAATAAAAGCTAACTGGACAGTGAGGATTGGTTCGTGGGCCACTAGAACTTAAGGGGTTCTGAAGTGCCAACTTAATCACAGCTATTGAATCCTTTGTGATGGCGACGGATTGGCCATGGGGCAAATTTTTCTTTTGCTATCCTTGGTTGTTGCCTCCATTGGCAGTGAATCATTTCCAGCATTGGGAACACAAATATCCATTTATTGACCAGGGATGCTTGCTAGAAAAATCCAAGAGGGGTTGCACATTGACCAGGGATGACCTTAGACCATTCCCGTCTCGTAAATCCTGAGTTTACCTATTGGGAGCTACATCTTTCTCAAATTAATGAAAAACTATTTTCCTCTTCTATATTTGCACTTATTTTTCAGTCTTTCGGTTCAAGATGGTGACAAGCCCCAGCCTAAAGAAAGAATGATGGAAGAACGAAAGTATAGAAGAGAAAGGATGACTCATCTGGAGAAAGACACAGCCACATGAAGGTTGAAACCATTAGTGATCCTCCCAAAGGTGACGCATTTTGATAAGACTTGGTATGTCATGAGCCCATATATGAAGAAATATTTGATCCAAAGAAGTCATAAGAGATAGATAAACATATAAAATCAAACCAAGAATTTTGCACCGATGCTTACAAACTTCTCTTTCATGGATTTGATTGAACACAATTTTGTTCAGTTCCAAAAGCCTTGATCTGGATGATAACTTAGAATGATTCACAGCAAAAGACTAATAATGGAGTCAAAACGGCATCAACCAAACCATGAAATGAATCAGATTGGCACAAAGATGGACATTCACATTTCGATACGTCCCATAGTGGCATGGAATTTCTCATGTGTTCAACCACTAGACACATTCACGCGATCCTCTGCATATCGAATCTCGTTCTTCACCTTGGCAAGCCCCATTCATGCTCCATCATCATTATTATGTCGTTTGATCATCAAGAGATCATCTCATTCTTCTAATGTGCAGCTTCTAATAAAATAGAAGGAATCATCTCATTCTCTCACTAACATTTTTAGTAAATTCCACAAAGCCCAGGAATGTCCTGTCAGTTACTTTCAATGTCACTTTCTTTTTTATATTTCCAAAGGATTCTACCCTCCCTCTAACTACCTCTTTATATTCTACTGATCCATCATTAGATATATTTTCTTACATTTTTCTTATGTGGCATTTAAATAAAAATAAAATTCCCTACTAGTATTATTAGCCTTATCTCTCTCTTCTAACTCATTTTGCTAATTCTACCTCTGAGTTCCAGTCCTTGAGGAGACAACCTTCCTTTTTGCTATACATCTTTGAGTAAGATAAAAAAACTTATAAATATTAATTTAAATAAAACTAATAAAACCATATTAATGCACCTAATTTTGCTTCATCAAGACATACGAATGATCGCCTAACTTAAGCCCCCTCTCATATGATTCACATAATCCAGTAATTAATAACTCTGTCCACATATACCCAAACTTTGAAAGTTTCACATGAAAATATGACATCATGAATAATCATTTTGAATCCAAAATATGTAAAACAGTAAACTCAAAAAATTAAGACATACTTATGATTGCCTAACTCAAACCTTGTCTTACTTGGTTCATCTAACACAGTAACCGGTGATGCTTCCCACATGTACCAAATCCTTGAAAGTTTCACATTTAGACATGATATCATCAAGAATTATTTTGAATGTAAATGATTCTTCTGACAATATTACTGATACCATAACTATATAAATATTTTGAATGTAAATGATTTTTCTTTGATGACAATGTCTGTATCTTATCATGCACTTGATCCAAAAATCAACATCCCATTGTACTCTCAGTTTGAAGGGCTAAGAGAACATTTAGGTGGCACTTTGAAAGCTAAAAAAGTAAACTCTGTACTGGTGATAGTACCACCCTCAATCCTAAGGCTCCCAATATGCCCTTAAACCATTGGTTTTGTCGACAAATTTCTGAATCACTTGAACTTACATAAAATTAGAGATTCTTGAAGTCAGGTAACTACATTTCTATTTTTTGATGCATACATTACCTTGTGTTCCTAGAACGATAGCCAGCTTCTCTGCCTTTTTTACATTGTGTTCCTACATTTTTATTTTTGGCCATATTGTTTTAGCAAAACAAAATGTTTCTGTAAAAATCCTTTTCAACAAATACCACCTCAGACAAGACACTGTACTACTCAAAGGTTATGGAGCTCATACCCAAAACCTATCCATATAATGAGACATATTTTGGGGTAAGAAACAAGCTCCGAATCTCCAGATAGTTTAATGAAAGCTCCTTTGCACCCCACACATATTTGTTCACATTGCCAGCATATAATGCTAACATAAAAAATGGTTGCCGAATGAAAAATAATGAGAAGGTCTTGTAAATAGTTAAAAATAAACTTACCAAGTTTCGGTCAAGTAAAATGTGAATTAATTTTCCAAATGAATACACTTTACTTGTTTCTGTTTCTGCCAAAAGGCTATGCATTGCCAAAACAGTTTGTTTGTATTTAATGAAGAACTGGAGTCAATTAAAAAATTACTTCTTAATGATAGTTCAGACCATTACTTTGTAGCACATATCAAGATATAACTTATGCAAAAATAAGTCACATGCAACATATTCTCCGAAAAATTGATGAGATAAGAATGCCCTCCAGATGTTCTTATAAACTGGGTCTCTATCTTCTTAGCTACATTTTGAATGTACTGTTGGGACATAAATGCACGTCTGTAGCCCTTTAAGAAAGCAATATTCAAGTAACTCTATTGTTTGCCAACCAATCTATGTCAATGTCACATATACTCTTTACTTTTCCTGGTTTCCAGTTACCTGTGCCTGGAAATGACTTTCAACATAAGGAAATTAGTGGATTAACTAGCATGGACTTTGTAAATTTCAAGAAATGAATCACTGAGTCGTGATAATGAGTTGGTAAGAATAAAAACATTGGTATAAAAGTCACAGAAGCTCGCTGGATGAGGTCAATTTAGACTTAGTCAACATTTTTTTTTTTGAGTTTGACACGTCCTCAGGTTGATCTGGACTTATTCTCGTTGTATCAAATATTGGGTGTCACAACTACATTTCAAGATGGTTTATCAGATTATAACTCACATCAACAAACTTGGTTGGCTGACTCCTCCTGTGACAATTACCCATATAATTTTTTGTGCTGTCCTAGAATGCTCTCCATAACCTTTGCAATAGCAATATGAATCCCAGTTTTTCGCCTCGGTTTGGTAGGTGTGGACGAGACGAGAATGATCCTTTACTTAGAAGAGATAATAGAACACCCGACAACGACTGACCCAGATTATAAACTCTAAAACCTCCCAGTTTATTTAGGGAAAAAAACATGAAAAAACTAGTTTTTCAAGGTCCTTAAAAAGAAGCTAAGTTCTCAACGAATAACTAAAATATTATTGTTCCAAGGTGGTTCATTCAGCCTTGGTATAGTGGCGGACACCGAAGGCAAGAGCAAGAATGAGGAGTGGTACCACGAACTGCAGGATTCTGATCACAAAGTCAGCTGTCTTGTCGTGGTTGTACGGTGCTTGCTGTGGCGGTACATAGGCCGTGTTTGCTGGCACTGTTGATGAATCTATATGTCCGATGAAAAACTTCTGCATCTCATCCCTAGCTGCATCACTGTGGCCTACATCCTCAAAGTCATTCGTGGCATCTTTTCCTGGATAGAACAACGCGGTTCTTTCTCTGTAAGCAGTTATTTAGGATTTAGGGTTTAGGGTTTTGATTAACGGACAGGAGGCTCACCAGTGGCAGCCAGGAGGACTTCGTCTCCTCCGGGGTGGTCATCCATGAAAGGGGTCACGTCGTACACCTGAAGTGGAGGTTAAGAGGAATTAAGAGGTCAGAAATAATAGTAGAAAATAAGGGCTAAAGATCAAGATTAGGGGGAGATAAGCTTTTAAGGGAAGGACTTTGAGAATGTAGCTGGAACCCTCTTTGTATATGTTCATGATGGGTAACCGAATAAAATTTGAAATAGAGATCAAATTTTGGAAATCAAGAAGAATTTTGGGAGGCAAGAATCAGGTACGGAACCACAAAAATTTTATGCGGACAAGTAGGGAATTTTTTTTTTTCAAATGTAAGTTTATTATTTTCCGAGGAAGAAGACATCCATCCCAAATGAAAACCCATCTGATTTCTTCCTGGAAAAAAAACGGATTTTCTACTTGTCCGAAATCAACAGATGCGATGAAACGAAGATTTTCCAAAGAATAAGATAAATTCTCCCAGATACTACAAAGTACACAAAAACTATAGAGTTCATTAGAAAATACTGAACACGAACCGTCCTGATTTTCATTTGGTATTAAAATCGAACTAAAAAATTGGCACCCAAGAAAGTGCGTCAACAAACGCAGAAATCACCGAAATTCCGACAGAAATTCAAACAATCTCCCAGATCTCGTTTTCTACACAACGAGAAATCCATCAGCGCAAGAACACAAAGAAAAATCAACGAATCTAACATTGATTTAACAAGAACCCAAAGAAGAAAACCACCTTCCCATCGATGATGAGCCAGCAATCCTTCGCATCCTTATGCTTAGACACTTCCTCGAAAGTATGAACCTTGGAATCGGTCGCCATTTTCCCCTGAAACTTCACACGCTTCAAATCTTAAAATCCTTCAACCAAATCCAAAAAAAAAAACAACACAAATACAGATCACGATGGAATCAAACGCAGCTAACCAAGATGTAGAAGATGAATCAACGAGGGATTATTCTGGCGGCCGCAGTCAAGCAGAGTCCAGAAAATCGCCATTGAAGAGCTAAATTCAAGGCATGAACTTTCCCCAGATCTGATCAAACAAATCAACGGCATCCGTAGGATCTCCCGTCGGAAGGCTGCACCCATCGGACGGTGGATATGCGACGAGGTCAGTCCACATCGGCAGCTCCGCCGTTGGCACGTGCCCGCCGTCAGATCTGATGGGACGAAGTCAAGCCAGTTGATGCCAAAAAAAGCATTGTTTTTGTTTTATAATAAATACATATTTAGTACTGGTCAACGCATTTGGTTGAAATTATTTAATTTTGGGGTGAGAAATTAATGTTTTTAAAGTGTGTGGTTATTTTTCTTGGTTAGTTATGTATCTTAATTTTTTTTGTTAAAAGATGTGCATAATTGTATCTTAGTTTTTTTATTTTATATAATTTTATTGTTAAAAGTCTCGCTGGACTGTTTGGGATGGTTTTCGTCCAGTCCCACGTCTCAGTTTTTTTATGGGCTGTCCCATTCAAAAACTAACTGTCCCTTCAAAAAACTGTCCAGTCCCGGAACCATCATGTTGGGAAACAGGCGCACCCTGGTGTCCCCATTTGCAAGACATTGAAAGTTTTAATAAAAAACAATGTATAGTTGGATTTATAGATGTTTTAAAAAATAAGAAAAAATCAAAAAACAAAATTTTAATACACTTGTCTTGTTTCCAGTCCAATGCCTGCAGATGGGAAGGTTTTCTCCTCCCAAAATGAAAACTTTCTTTTATCCGTCTTGTCCAATGACCGAGGCTTGGAGGAAATGTTTTTTCAGCCCCAGATGGAAAGCTTTTTCTGTCTGCATCCGTGCACTATATCTATGATAAATTCATTTAAGAAATGACTAAATGAAGGTTTATCTTTTGTCATGATATTGAGCCGTAGATGTAGAAGAACTTATTTGGTTTACAGTTAAGTCATTTTGGACATTAGAAAAGGAATCAAAAGATACTATCACTACTTTTATCATTGTCGATAATGGTTAAATGTCAATGATTTCCTTTTTGCCTTGGTATTAGAAAGAAAGGCATAGTGTAATATAAAGGTTTGGAAGTTGGAAATGATATATTTGTTTACAAACTAGGTAAAAGAATCTTCATGCTTATAGTCCGTTGTTGGACAATCTTGGGGAAATGAATGTTCAACTTTACATATTAGATGGCTCAATGTTGACTTACGAAACACTATAGTGTGCTGTTTTATAGTTGATGATCACTACTTGTACCATAGGATTTCCTAGATTTCTATCCAACTAATGATGGGACTTGAAAAATGTCCCCCTCATTAAACCGATGACTCATGGAAGAGTAAGAGAGGCAACCCCAATGATACCCTTATCATGAGCAAAAAAGACTAAGCCTATCGTAGAAACAGATATGTGTGCCCATCATTAGGAGCTCTCATTCAAAAAGATGAAGAACCGTTAGCTGCCACGTCGTTCTCGTTTTTTATTCAATTGCTTGAGAAAATTTTGTGGCTTTAATACTACATGAGAACGTATTCAAATGGAGAAAGATACTCGAGAGTGTTCATAAATATCATATTGATAAGACAAAAATAAGGGTGAATTTTGCAATTTGATAATCCCTTGTCATTGTTGATAATAGCATATACAATAAAATGTATAAAGCCTTAACTGAAGATGTATAATGATAAGTAGAGGTATCGTCTAAGGGAAGCTAGTAAGGAACTCAATTAGTGGTCTACTTGAATAATTGGACCCTAATTAGAGTTAATTCAATCTTCAATGAAAATAAAATCACCCTAATTAGATGAAGAATTTAGAAAGGGGGGTAGAAGAGATGGGAAGAATAGAATAAGTGAGGAGCTCTAGATTGACTTCTTTGATCCAATAAAAGGGATGAAAGGGGTCAATTAGAGGGGATAAGAAGAAAATATGATTTGGAGTTAGTTTGTTTTGGGGGATTTGGTATCAAAATTTACTAACTATTAAATCATAAAGGCAATCCAATATCTCCAAGAAATTAATTTTTTTTATAATTTTTTTCTTAATGTGCAAATGGAATAACTAGATCAATTTCATAATTTCTCCTCTCAATCCTAGTACGGGCTTGTACATTCTGCTCAAGCCAAGTGATTTATAAATGCAGACCAAGATCAAGAAGAACAATCACAAAATTTATTAACACATAATCCAAATCACACTAAAAACCAAATACAATGAAATAGAAAGCACCTAATAGAGTTGATCCAGGATGAAGCTCCTATCTGTCTTGCAGCTATGATAGAGCCACCTCCAGAATGACCTCCTCCTCTCAAAACTTGGCTTTTATACTTAGGTTACATTGTAAAAATTACCATTTTACCCCCATTTAAGAATTAATTTTTATCCATCAGTGTAGGATTGATCTGAATGATCCAACCACATGGATAGGAGAAGAAGTTAAGACAAGAAAATCCATAAAAAAATCACCTCAATCTGACTTCAGGATCCAAAGTTATTAATAAATGAAAATCGACCAATCTAAGCCATTGGATAAATTTTCATTTATTTAATTTGATTTTTTTCTACACACCATGTCGTGTTGTTGTCTGATTGGCCAACTCATTTGAACTTAAAATGGTGGGTTTATTCTCGTAGTGCCACGTACCCCCTGCTAGAAATAAAAAAAAATAGAAAAATAAACATTCTACATACTGTTGTGCACGTACTGGTGCGTTTGTATTTCAGACACTCCATGAGAGAATGTCATGTCACTTCCCATGTATGCGCTTTGTATGCACAGCACGGGAGGGGAACTTACTATTCGAAGAGAGAATTTGGTGGAATATTTATGTATATGTCCTTTTTGCTTTCACTCTCCTCCATTTTTCCCAAAAACAACGAAAAGATCCTGATTAATTTCAATAAAACCTTGTAACTATTTTAATTGCTTACAACCATGACTGAGAGCTGTTTTAAGGGCATAATTACAACAAAAATTTAAGAAAAACCCCTTTGACTTTAGAAATTGCTTAAAAACTCATACTTTCCATATAAAATATCCTTTTCATAGTTAAAAATTCATTTCTTCCTCAAATAAATTCCCAAACATTACAATAAAATATCAAAAAATTCTAGAAAATTCAGTAATTCGTCCCCACATAAATTAACATCAAAATTCAGTTTTAAACCTGCCTTTTTCATTCAGAAAAAAATTATTCCAAGCTTAAATAAATTCCAGTAAATTGATAAAATTAACAGAAACTTAGGAAAATATCAGAAAGTACTTGAAAATTGATACATGTAAAAATATGATAACAACCCTATTCTAAACTCTTTAAATAAATAAATTAGGGTTAATTACTTGAATTAAATACATAATTTAGTGTGTTATCACATCTTTTTGAAGTGTGCAGTATATTATTTACTTTGTGTACTTTTGGGGGGGTAATCAATATGTAGTTTCATACAACCATCCACCTTGTGTAACACAAAAAATGCCACATTTTGTATAAGCGTAAAACGGAATCCACCCACTTATGGATAGTGTTTGACATAAGTTAAAAAATTCAAGGAGCATATATGTGAAGCATGTCCAGTTTTAAACATAGAGGATCATGCGGCATATTGTAACCTATTGGATAAGATGTAAGTGTTGTATCATGATGATGTAATATGTCGCATAATGATACGGCCCTTGGGAACCTTATCACATACACTGAAACTTATTGGGATGTTTTACTCGCCATTCACCTGCCACATCAACGAACCGACGACGAATAGGACTTAACATAATATTAGACTAGTAATAAACGAATACGTATCCTATACTCGTTAAGAGATTTAGTGGCTAGGATTAAATATAGAAAAAGATAGACGACTAGGATTCAACATAGATAGGATACAGATGGACGGCAAGGATTCACTATAGATAGGAAACATATAGACGGTTAGGATTTAATCTAGTATAGCCATTATAACAATCAGGTTTGTTTGAAAAGATTAACGTATATATTGTTATTACATATCTACTATAAATAAGAACATACATGTATTCTTTTCGATGTAGGAAATACAAAGATCGTAACCACTTTCCTTCTTGCCTTCTTGTGTCTTCCATTATTATTATTCTTCTCTACATGTGCTTCTCAATCTCCTCTCATTTCTTCTTGTCACTCTCATACGCTGAGTTCAAACAAACTCAACAATTATTGCTATGTTAAGGGTCTATTTTAATGCTTGCAATAAATATGACCACTAGGTTGTCAAAATAGATATGCATCAGAGCAGTCATTAATTCATCAAGACTTGACTTTGTAACCTCAGTAGTGCACTAAAAAACTTTACTCCATCTTTTTTTTTTCGATGACGAAGTTTCCCCATAGAAAATACAGTAAATTATAAGAAGATTTATCTTTATATAAAGTGTAATAACTTGAAAACACTAGAATAATATTCAATCCTTAGATGTACCTTTAAGATAAGAAAGATAGATAAATGATCTAATCAAGTTTACATTATGTGGGTCATGCGTAAATAGGCTCGTGACCCCAAGATACATACAATCTTTAGTACATGAACATCATATATTTATGCTTCCGAATAAGATATCAGTTTCAATAATATCCTTGAGAGAGGGTTAATATCCCAATATTGGGTTTGGAGCCAATTGAGTTTTTTTGATCTTCAGTCCAGAATATGTAGCACATGTCTACAGAATTAGAATCATCCATCTATCCTGATATGCAAACACAATTCCTGAGACATACCTTAGTTTACTCATGTCTTAAACACAAATACATTATTTCCCTCTCAAAGTTCATTATCCACCATTTCTAGTGATCATAATGTCATCCACGTACACTATAATAATGACAACCCAGCACCTGTGTTCTTTCATAAGATGGTAGGAACCACCTTGGATGTGAAAGTTTTTGTGTTTTCATAATCTGGCTGAAAATTGTACCATTCATACTTAATAGCTTTCCCTCGAACAATAATTATCACATTTTAGATGAAAGACCTTTGATATCATTTACTGAGAAGCATACTGAAATGCTTCTCCAAAAGAATCTTCCATTTCAAGTCATCGTTGTGAAATGTATTACAGATCTCAAGCTGAGGAAGGGCTTGAATGGAGTTAATTGAGACCACTAAGAATCAGTAGGTTTGATAGAATCATATAAATCTAGGTCAAAACCAATATGAAAGCAACAATGTTAGCACTAGGAACCAACTCCTAGGTATGAAGTTTATTTGGCGTAGGGAAAACATTACATGGGAAAATTTGAAAATAATTAGTAGAAAGCATGGTTACAGTGCAAAGATAAAGATGAACATCTATTTCAATCAGAAGGTGTGACTCATGTCGATGTAGTCGTCGCTAGTTGATAAGCCAAAAAATAGGGGTGAATTTTGTAATTTTATAATCCCTTGTCGTTGTTAATTTTAGCTTATACAATAAAAGTTATAAAACCTTCACTTAAGATGTATAATGATAAGTATAGGTATCGTCCAAAGGAAGGTAGTAAGAAATTTCAATTATGATCTGCGTATATAATTTGACCCTAATTAGAGTTAATTCAATCTTCAATGAAGATCCAACCACCCTAATTAGATGATGAATTTAGAAAGGGGGGTAGAAGAGATGAGAAGAATAGAAGAAATAGGGAGCTCTAAATTGAATTCTTTCATCCAACCAATTTAAAGGATCAAAGGAGACAATTAGAGGGATTAAGAAGAAAATTTGATTGGTGTTGGTTGCTTTTTGACGCATGGTAATTCAAAAATTACTAAACTATTAGATAATAAAAGGGGCAATTTAATCTCCCAAAAATTAAACTTTTTTTTTAGATTTGTTATGGTGCACTTGGAATAGCTAAGTAAATCTCACAATCTCTCCTCTCAATCCTGGTAAGGGATTGTACATGCCGTTCAAGCCAATCCATTTAGAAGTTCAAACCAAGTTCAAGAGGAAAAATCACAAACTTGACTAAAACATAATCCAGATTACACTAAAATTCAAATACGATGAAATAGAAAGCACCTAACTGAGTTGATCATTGAATAAATAATTTGTTAACATTTTCCTCCTCATTTTGAGTATTTTTACTAATTAAACTCAACAAAATATTACCAGTTATAAATATCATATAAATATATAGTAACCAAAATTGTGCTATCTCATTATCTGATCTTTCTGGATGAAACTCTTACCCTTCAGGAAGAAAACTTCTGCAAATATTGTTGCGTATATAAGAAGCATTAAATGATTATATGACAGTAAATTATGTCTAGTCAGTTTTTTTCAAATTGGCATTAACATGAGGGAAAGTTTGTTGGTCTTAATACTAGAGAAATGTATAGTAATGTTTTTTCCATTCTCTCCCCATTTCCAGTCCATTCCTTCCATTATTTTAATTTGAGCTTTTCCCCTATTTATTTACATTTTGACTTTCATTTTCCCATAATTGAAATATTTTCTATATCATTTTAGGGGATGTCAGGTATGACAGTGGGGAGACCTCTAAAAAATAAAATGTTACACATACAGTATGGACTTCACCCCAAATGTTTATAAAAAACAATACAATAATATTCTTGAGGTAGGGATTTCACCTTCTGTAATATGATATGATACATTCCTTCTGTAATATGATATGATACATTTCGTAATTCTGCTGTGTCCCATTCTTCCCCCATTTCTAGTCCATTCCTTTCATTCAATTTTTTACCCATTTATTTTTATTTTGACCTCATTCTCCCATAATTGGAGTGTTTTCTATATCATGTTACAGGAGTTAAGATATGGGAGTATGGGGATCTCCAGACAACAAATTGGTACACTTGAGGCGAGGATTTGACCCCAAATGCCTTTAAAAGGTCAAGGCGATCCCTTGGACTTGTTATTCTATTTGTATATTATTTACATTCCTCCTTCATATGCTATAAAATACTGTAAGACCCCTAATATTCTCCTACCTAGCCTCGAAAACCTCCCCCATTCTATCATCATCCTCTATTAATGACTTTCTAGTCCTTGGAAAATTCTTAGGATATTGGTGAGTAAAGTCAAGATATAAGACCTCAAGAACCAGGGTGACGCAGGTGACAACTATAAAATATGCTACCCACAAGCTAGGAACTATATCCTCCCTCGAGAATGTCTAGAGATGAGATATCCATCTTATATGTACATTCCTTGGGTAGCAAAATCTGCATCTTATGAACTAGTTTAGTTGAAGACTGATGTAACATGTGATTACCGGGATCGGATGGCTTGGGTTACAACACAGTTTTAAATGATAGATGAAAGCTCAAAATGGGGTAAAATGATGTTATGCCAAAGTAAGAAGATCAATGAGAAGTAATTCAGCGGAGTTGACTAGCCTGATGATCAGATAAATTCCAGAGTTTGTCTAGTCAAAGTCAGACTCCCAATGTCCCAATAGATCAACTAGACATTCTAAGTAACAGGTAGCACTTAGTGCCTAGGGACATCCACGTCCGCTACCATTAGGCCTAGTTGTATCACAATGAAATCCTGCCTCTCGACAAAGAGTGGCTAATCTTATCAAGTAGTGTAAAATTTAGGCAGCGCAACACATAAGACGACAGCACTGTAAGAAATAATTTGACCGCTAACGAAGGGAAGCGATGGAACCTGAGTGCCTCAGAACCCAAAGTCCGTCGGCGACAGGTGGGTTGTCCGACTTGTCGGGATTGACATAGAGGACGCACAGAAGGCAAGAGCTTGGTGTGGGTGGACTTGGCACTACGAACGTGCAAGAGCGCACGATGCTGCAAGGTGAGCGGTGCGCGGGTGCATGTCACAGCTGAGGTGCGGCGCTGCGTGGCACTGGGTGAGAGGGGGCGCAGGTGCGTGGCACGGCTGAGGCGCGACGCGACCTTAGACGTGAGGGTACATGGTGCTGCATAGCATACAGTGTGAGTGCATGGCACGGTGGGGACATAGTTCGGCTTGGCACGTAGCAAGGCGGGTGGGCAGCACGGTGCAGCGCACAACAAAGTGGGCACACTGCGTGGTAGAATGCGGCGTGGTGGATGTGTGAGGGCATGCAGCAGGGGAGAGTGCCCGACACGACGAGTGGGCCAGCAGAAAGGCAAGGGCGCAAACTGGTGGCATACAAGTGGTGGTGAATGAGGACGGGGCTGGCACGGCGGCGAGGTAGCCAAGTTTATCAAAAATTGCTTCAAGAAGGCCAAGAACAAGTTCTTGTAGGACCGACCACCCAAGAAGTGTTGTTTTTGTGAGGTTGATCGACGAGGGATCGTCTAGGAGGACGAGATGGTGGCGGCAACGAGCAGGGGACCAAGGGCCTGGACTTCTTGCAGGTTGAATGTCCAAGAAGATTGTTCTTGGAGTAGTTCCCAAAACGATAAGGTGATGGAGCGCAGTCAGGAGCAATTTTCTCCATGGAGTGATCACAACGTGGAGGAAAAAACATCGTTTCGGGAACGGTCCCGCAATCTGCTCTAGAAAAGTGGTAAAGAGTAATCCCAAAAGGGAGGAGGGGGGAGCCGATTGAAGAAAAACCTTTTAGATTCAATAAACTCCAAGACTTTCCTTGGGCATGCCGTCCCTTTATATAGGAGATGGAGGATTCCCAAGTGGGGCGAAATGAGGGGAAAACCGTCTCATAATGAGAATTCCCCTTAAGTTCATTAGCACATAAGGAAATAAAATGGACGAGACCCAAACAGAGCAGCCAAATCCAAAAGATTTCAGAAGAGAATTTAAAATATAAGGAAATAATACCAAACCTAGCGACCCATCACTAGGCCGAGTACTTGAAGTCGGGGTTGCTGACGTTGGCTCGGGCTGCTCGGTGTGGTTGTTGTTGTCCCTTGGTCCTACTGGTGAGATGGCCCCCCATCAAAGATCAAAACTGTTCTAATCCATAGAAATAGTTAACTTTTAGTCATTGTCTAAATTTTGATGAATTTATAAATATAATTTATTCAACTTATTATCAGCATATTTTCAAGACAAAGTTACACAAAATATCATGCTCAAATGAATGAGGTAGTCAAATATTTTGAATACATCAATTGAGTGAATGTATCAACATAGATCAATAGAGATGCAATGAGCTACATGACTTCACAAGGTCAATGAGCCAAAAATGGATATTTTGACCCCATGTTTAAACTAGATCATGAAGGTTTTATCATATCCCAGAATTTTGGATCAAGTAGAATCCATTTGGCTAGCCAAACACATTCACCCATATCTGGTTTCTTGCTTAGGGTCAACTAAGTTTGATCTAATTAAACATTTTCTATATAAGCATTTAAATAAAAGCAATCTCCTACCCTGGAATAAAGGTTTATGTATTTTTAGTGAAGCATCAACGAAATTCTGTGTATGCTGAAAGTGTTGGTTAATGTTGGAGTCCTGTTTTAGGTCAACCGTGATCTTTTTAAAGGAATAATTTTAAAGGACAAGACATAAATGGTTAGTACTGATTTTTTCTATAAAGTTTAATTTATTTTAAAGTTAGCTTTACACAAAAAATTTCCTGTTTTTTCAAAACTGATTCTGTGTCTAGAGGTAGGCCAATGGATTAGGTATTTAGGTTGACTCTTCACCGTGCAATTATAATATTTTTATTGATGATAAGAATGAATTTATGTCATATGGGGAACTTCAAAGGTTTCTAGGGTTTACCATAATGACCTAGCAAATTTTGGATTCTAATCAAACAAGAAAGAGGGCAAAAATGAGAAAGATACACTTTACTTCAAATTTATTGCTTTAAATGGCTCGCATCAACCTTTCTTACTAAAAGAGAACTTGTCTCATTTTCAAAATCTCGAGTAACATTTTAAAACCATTTAAGATGTTATTAATGGCCATTTATACATATTAAAATGACATCCTTTTGAAAGGATGTTTTGTTTGTAAATGTTTTAACATCATTAAAGATGCATTTATCTTAATAAATCCCTGCCACATTTAATGTCATATTTAAGTGGCTTATTTGAACGTGCTACACTACAAATTTAATGATTATGAACATTTAAATGAATGTGCCTCCATCTATAAGAAAAAAGAAAATCAAATGATTCACTTCCAGGGCTTCTTCATTATTCTCTCATTCAATTATTCCTCAAAGTGGAGATAGAAGATTGATGATGTTCTTACAATATCCATTCTTCATTTTAGTACATTTAATTTTCTGTTTTTTTAGAATCTATTGGATGTCAAGTGGAGGGTAGCTCGATGTGATGACAAGCCAAGTAATGAAGGCCATTCAACAAAAGAAAGGAAGAATGAGATGGCAAAGTTTTAACAAACATACCAGGTGTACAATTCCTACTGATTGATTAAATTACAAGTTGGGAGACAATCATTAAAGAGGAATTTCGAGGGTTTGACCTTAAAGAGGAGATATTAGTAAACCTCGAGAAAGGAGCTTCATTGGAGTTTTATGGATTGAGAATTTGAATTATCTTGGAGAGAAAGGTTCTTTGATATTCTGAATGAGACTGAACAAAATCTCACAAAGGAAATTCAATTGATTGAGATTGTGTATCAAAGAGAACCTAGAGATGAAGTTTTGTCTATTTATATTGAGACATAAAGTGAGCATAAGGAGAGGAAAGTTTGTGGAATAAGATTGGGCATGTGAGTGAACCTAGAAAGAGGAAACTTCAGTGATTGAGAAATTATTGGAGAACTCAGTTAATAGGTCATCCAAGTTCAGACTGATGTGTTCGAAAATCATCGAAGAACTCTTCTTCGATATTTCACTGCCTTGGCTAAGGACTTCATCGAATCGTTTTCCTTGAGTGGTCACCTCTTATAGCGAGCATGGATGATCCCATCTTGACTACTCAATTGTCTTCGGGAGCTTCTTGATGCACCCAAACAAATACTTCTATTATGAGGGACACATAGTTCATAGTCAAAGTACAACTGTCCATCCACAAAACGTCTTTGGTATCTGAAGTCTAAGGGCCACTTACACAAGCATGACATGAATCAACCTGATTAATTGTTTGGCATAATACCATTCATGGATTCATACAAAACAACTCAATGAACTCTTTCCACTAAAAGGTATCCACTATCTGTCCTTAGTGCCTCCACATTAATGGTTACGGGAATGGCCATACTCATCATATGAGTGAGGCTAGATAGTGCTACTCTATCTGGAGTTTTTGATGTCCTTCTTGCGTATCCTTCGAATAGGAATATTTCGAACACATGTTTAAAGACTAGTGATCTCCGTATTACCATCTCATCATAATTCACAAAGTCAGATCATGTATTCATGGACTTCATTATAAGCATCACACATGCACTATAATGAATATGTTCTATTAATGTACGTGGAACAAGATATGGAATGTGTGATTGGCTTGCCAGCCGCATATATTGCCATCACCTTATGGGGCTAAGTCATAAATGAAGTAGAATCTTCATGAGTGAATATATTTTAGTGTGAAATGAGTATGTTAACTTATATAATAGAAGTAAAATATCCCACACATTACACAATCTTATCTGTTGATCTTAATTGTTACAATTTTTATTTGATTGAATCATCTCAAGTATTTTTGGAAATTTAGAGAATTTTATAGACTATGCTATGGGTGCCAATCTATTGACATGATAGGTGAACATTGAGATTGTGGTAACTCCTATCACTATGGCTTAGTGGGCTAGGTGAAGTGACCTGTGTGGCTTCAAAAAGAGGAGGACGAAGAAATACACTTCCAATAAGGCTATGAGGGCCAATGAGTGGTACAGACTTTAACAACTCTTTCTCAATTTGAAATGGATGTATAAGAACATTTTCAAGCATTCCTGGGGGCATTGAAGTCAGGTTAAGTATTTTATTGAACTTTGGGCAAGGTATCCCCAAGATCGGAGTGGGGGAGTATCCTTAACCTGTATAGAAATCAGAGTGTTGATCCTTCATCTCCATTTATCTAGAATGCAAACGATCCTCTAGGAATGAAATTATTAAATTAAAAATAAAACAATTATAAATATCTAATTTAACCCCCTTTTTAGTTATATACATAGCAACATAAATGGACATCTCCACCCTTTTAGGCATACCTCTCCTTTTTATTGATTTTTTTAATATTTGAATTTGAAATCAATTATTTTTAGGGGCAGAACTTTAACCAATTATGATGTACTTGCATTGTCTTTAGATAAAGTGGTCCATGTTAAGATGCCATAAAGGATTATAAATTTATTAAAATTGTTTATTGGATACTTAATCATTCGCTTTGAACTATATTGTCAGTATGACATATACTTCAAGCATTAGAAACCAATTGAAAAACAACATAGTTCGTGGGGAAAAATTTCATCATTATGTTTTTTCTGATCCTTATATGAAATAAATCATGTATATCAATACCTGATTGAGTTTAACCTGTAAGTCTTAAATTTGATATCAAAATATACATACAATAAGAGGTTCTCTCCAATAAGTAATTTTTTTCATTTTTCTTTTATTGATATGAGATTTTGTAAAGAAAAAGAATGCATCCGATTAGATAACTTATAAAACCGTAATACATTTGACTTGCGAAAGTTTTATAGACGTAGCCTAAACATCCACAATATTTTCCAATATGATGTTGGCCCATTTGAATGATATCTTTCAAAATGTGTTTTTGCATGACAGGCTTTTTGAGCAAAGAAGGCATAGATCCTGATGAAACTGGGAAGATATGTTTTAGATGAAAATGAATTTATCTTGGGAATGAATGTTTTATTATATTTTGTACTGAAAGGGTTTGTGTTCATGACTTCTTGTTTTATAGACTATTTAATGATTCAAGGACACATCATGTGAGATGAATATCAATTAAAATAGAAATAATACTTGAAACTTGTTCATAATAGTTTATAAAAGTGTAGGGTAAAATTTAACTTTAATATGTGTTCATCATATTTCTATAGTTTATTGTGCATGATATGATGTGAAATGATGTGATGGGGACCATCTAGCACTGAAGACCAGACTCAGCTAGCTTGTTGAGCATGGGCTGAAGGGGAGAGCCGGCATTCAAGTATTTGGCCTAGTGTACAGGCCCCCTAGAGATTGGCGTTAATTTCATCGAGTTTTTATCGCTTCTTTATAGTTTTGAAGGCCATGTATGAGGGCCTACATGTTGGTATGTATGGGTCTCGTTTACATCTCGAGGACTACTAAGACCCCTATAGTAGGCCAATTTTGGCTTCCTTAGAGAAAGGGCCATATGACACCTCTATGTAAGGAGGAAGGCACCCCTCCTTGAAATAGAGAAAAAATGAAGAAAATGGTCTATTTTTTATATATTTTTTTGAATGTTTTAGTTTTCCACTTAGTTACGGTTTTGCTGCTGTGAATTGGAAATTCTAGAAACCCTAATTGGTGGCCACCACCACCATCACCTCTGCCGCACGTGCTTCGCACCGCCTCCATTGTTGCTGCCATCACTGCCACCTTTGGGTCTACTTTGCCCCCATCAATGGCAGCCGCACCAGTTGCCCGCCCATCTCTGAGCACACAATGCCACCTGCACGAGCCGCCTGCGATCACTCGCCACGCTGCTTGCCCGCACCACATGCATCGACCACCCGCACTACGCCCACTTGCCTGCACTACCTCTAGCCACCCACCGGCCGCCGCACGCCCTCACAGCCTACGCCACCTGAGGTTGGGCTCCCGTGCTGCCCTAGACTGTCTGCTTGCTCCTGCCTTGTGCGCTGCACTGCCCTTTCCTGCTCTTCCATACAGTCATACCCAAGCTTGCAATGCACCCCTGTCGCCCCGACCGTTCTCATGTGCCCAAGCCACCAACAGCGCCATGTCCTCGTCGCGCCATGTTTAGCCACCACCGCACAATGTCCTCACCGTGCCATGTTAAGCCAACGCCGCACTGTGTCCTCATCATACTATGTGCTACTCATCACCACGACTTGCCATCGCCGCCTGCATTGCGCCACTGCCACAATGCTCCGTCGAATCAATCACGCACTAATACCCGTGCCACAACCCATGCTGTCGTCGTCAGCACTACTCACTCTTCCTGTCCTCACACTGCACACCTTCTACATCATTGACGTGTCGCCCACCAACTCCCATTATTGCTGACACAAATGACAAGGCGGCAACTTATCTAGTATGCTCCGCGCCCCTCCAAATTTACACGTTGCTTATTTATTTCAGTACCTCTCGAGTGCGTCTCCACCGTTTGCGTTAGGATAGGTATAGAATTTTTACTGATACATCCTTATATGGACCCGTACGTGCTAGCGTGCACACAAGTGTTAATAGTCATGCTTAGCCGTCGGTCTTCAACCCGATGTCCAGGTCATTGGGAGCTTAGTGGAATACCCAAGACCCTCTTGCGGTGATTCATTGGTCACTAGTGTCTTTCGACGCCGAGTCTACACTTCTCATTGAATTTTTGGGCTGCATGAGCATTAATTCCCAGTTACACTTCATTCTTCCAATTGACACTGGAACGGACGATCAATCTCATCCTTTCATTCAGCATCATAATGCAGCGAACATTTCTGATTAAATACTAAAGATCATCAAAAGATTGTATTCCATCTATGATAAGATGATAAGATGGATCACATCAAATAAATAGTAAATAATTTATTGAAAGAAAAATTAAAGAATAAATGGTGGTAAAAGAGAAAAATATAGCGTTATTAATATTTTAAGTGTTAATATATTAACGTATTAAGTGTTTGCTTCATTTAATTTTTGCAACACATAGTATATATTCTCCTGTAGAGAAAGTAAATGAATGTGCCGCTGTTTTGGATAGACTGTACTTTATAACCCTATGACGTTGATGGTGAATGATTAACTCCTTATCAGCATAAATCATTTTGAAACGGTATGGAGAATCATCCAATAAAATTACTTACTTTTGATGATCTTCATGACTTTTGACCTATGGATTTTGAATTTTTTTTACATTTCCATTGTCTTTCCATCTTAGTGTTCTGATGATTCTTTTACCTCTTCATTTTTTTCATTATTGGCACAGGTTCTACTTCTTTCAAATCCAGTAAACCTCCATAGGCCTTCCATTAACAGATATGACTACTTATACACTAAGCTGTCAATAACTTTATTAGACTCATCAAGATGCTATTGAAAAACATGAGCACCGTGCTCCTTTCAGTTGTATTTGGCTTAGAAGAAAGGTATGGATGAACTCCAAAAATTAGATTCCATTATGTGAACACCTCCTAATGAGTGCCACGAATTTCTCTGATGCGTGACATAATGAATTTTTGTTGGGTTCTGTGCTTTGGTTCATCTATGGAAAAATGTGTTCCATCGATGCGGAAGCGTGGTCGATCGATTTTCAATCTATCTATAAAACAAAACATTTGTAGTACCTTTTGGGAAACTCGTTCTACCCTTGACCAGAAGGTGCCTCGTCCTGTTCAAGGTGCTTGTCGTCCTGCCCAGTTGCGTACGACTTAGTTGTGTCCGCCCATGTGTTTGGAGAGTTGGGTGTGCCGTCGGCTGGTGTTCCTGTCAGGCCCCTCCATGAGGCATTGATAGACGCCATGTGCTGGCTCACACGCCACGCTCGTTTCTCCCGACGCCCGGCGTTCACCCGCTGCTCGCACTCCCTTGCTCGTCCTCCTCGCCTCTCATTCGACGCCACACTCCAGCACATGTTTCCACCGTCTTTCGACCTGCGCTATGCCCATCCTAGCACTCTTCCTCCACACCTACTTGCACAGGCCGTGCCCCGACGAAGACGTCGACGACGAATGCCGCGACCGACGAGGTACGCTGATCCCCTTGCTCGTCAATTATATTACATCTTTCAGTATATTTTTGGCTGCACTCCACTACGCTCGGGTTAGTTTAGGTGAGAGAATTACTTTGAGAAAACTACGCATTGAGTGTCTTCCTTGGTATGGACCGAGCCCGCTAGTTACATGAGAGCCCCTACAGAATTATTCCTTTCGGCAACGTAATCGCGATCATCACTTTGAGGGCCAGAAGGTCACCGTCATCGTCAACGATCGCCCCCCTAGAGTTTGAAACTCGGAGAATTCCCACTCATCACCCCTGCACGTACAGTCCACTTAGTTCATTCGCATCACGTAGTTACATTCACTTAGTGAATGATCTGTCGGACGACGCCATCGACGACGTCCGACATCAATTTTGGTATTAGAGCCAGGTTGTGGACGCCCACAGCACGTCTCCATACCCTTGCATCATAACATCTGCATACATCCATTTTTGAAAACCCATTTAGGTGTCCCCATGGTCGTCGAGACGTGATCGAGTAGGAGGATGCACTCCGAAAGTTCGCCTTCATTGCGACGAGTCGAATCGTCGCCGCTCGAAAGAGTCAGTCCTATACGACTCTTGGAGCATCGTCTGCCCACGCCCAAAGGTGGCGCATCACCGCCTCCTTTGGAGCCTAGATGAACCGCACTCGTCAAAAGGGGTGCCGACAGATCACTTGATCCACGCGGACACGTCCGTGGCCGCTGTGGATGAGCTCGGTCCCACCACAACGCCTCGTGGTCACTAGGTGCTACCTACCCTAGTGACATCAAGGATAACACAACGACGAGTTGTCGCCCTCACGGGAAGGATCTCGTGGACGAGCCTACACCCCGGGCTCCCTCTTCGTATTGTCGAGGAGCAAGCCATGCATGAGGGAGGGCGCAACAATAGTACTGACCCCTTGAGGACTCCAACGAAGAACACAGAGCATATCTTTGCACCCTGACCGTCGTCACCAAATGCATGGAGCAACTACTAGCACGACCCACAGTGACTCCAGTACCCATCATTGCGGCCAAGCTTGTGGTGAATAAACGTTCTAAAGAAAGTCAAAGTCAAGAAATAAAGAACCCCTTTTTTAAGATTGAATGGACGCTCCTAAAGTCGCGCCTTAGTAATTCTGGAACTGTTTTTTCCAGGGGGTCGTTGAAATAAAAGAATGCTATTTCTATGTAAAATACCATTTATGGGTATTTCAATCAAAACACCAAAATGGCGTATTAGTTCTTTATCACGTTCTTGTGTAATGGAATGATGAATCGCTACGTGCCTCTTCGCCAAAAAAGAAGGTGCGAGTTTATGAGCGGCGCGACTTTAGGAGCAGGAGCAAAGGGGCAAACCAAATAAACATTCTTCCAGACGTAAAGACATAAGTTATTGCAGAACCAATGACCATTGGATATTCTTCGATCAGGTTATGAAATAAAGAGTCCCCTCCCCCTTTTTTTACTAGAAAACTCCAGAGCTTGCCTTGCTAACTTGTGTTTCTTGGTTTTCGTGATCTCAATCGGTGAAGGACTCACTCCCAAACTGCAGTGACTTGCTAACTCTCCTGGCTTTTCTAATCTCAATCGGCGAAGGCTTCACACCCAAACCCGAACTTGCTAGCTCAATTCCTAGTTTTTAGCGCTTCTCAAACGGCGAAGGCCTCACTTCAGATGAGCTGTGTTCACAACTCCCAGCATTTATTTTGCAAATTCAAAAGCCCAACTCCGAAACCGGAAAGTTGGAATTCGCACATATGATGCAAGGTACTCATTGTGCCTTGTGTCGGCGACTGACCGACAGACTCTAAACCTGTAATTTAGGAACTCAGAAGTGATTTCGCATTAACCTGGTAAGTCCTCTCGGATTTGCCACCAAAACGAGCCCGTGACTCACTTAGGGTCGCGCGTCCCCTAGAGCAACTGTGAATGCCCATAGAAGAAGACGAGTACCCAAACGACAGGTGGTAGGACGAGATGTGTCAGAACCGACGTCCCGACCGATATCCTACACGTGACCTATAGGATGTCCGTGTCCAAGATGGATGATACCCACGAGACGACTATGACCGTGGGTACAAGGCCGACCTACCGGCCTGCCATGATGACTATGTCTGGCCCTATAATCGACGGTACGATGAACCCGATGAGGTTCCTTGATACCCCCTGCGTGTGATACCTGATCAGTACGCCCCGTACGATGGTCAACCTCAACGATGCATTGACCACGGACGCTATCCGACTCACCCCGACGACACGCCCAACCTGATATGGAGGATACCAGATATACGAGTAGCGCCCAGATGACTATGAGCGCCGACGAGAGGAGCATCGTGCCAAGATCCAAAAGAGCATACGAGCCAACATCGTCATCTTCGAAGGGTTGAGGAAGCCAAAGGAGTTCATTGATGGGGAGTCAAGTATGAACTCCTATTTTTGATGGTATCGCATGAACGACGACTTGTGCGTCGAATATGCTGAGACGAGACTTGGCAGACATGCCAAGACTTTTTGGGAGAACGAGCGCATCGCAGCTCAACGACGAGGACCACCCATCATGTCATGGATTGAGATGGCTCAAAAGTTGAGGAGCAAGTACGTACCATGGCAGTACCAGATGATGTTATACCTTTCATGGCTCGACCTACGATAGGGTCGACAATCCGTGATAGAATATATCGAGGCTTTCGAGGAATGTCAGGGATGCCAGTTGGTGGAGGACCTGCAAATCGTCATCGGCCTATTTGCGCACGATCTTCAATTGACCTTGTGTAACGAGGTGCTTAAGTGCAACCCCACCGAGGTCGACGAAGCCTATCACATCGTAGAGCACCTAGAACATCCTAGCGAGGAGACCGTTACACATGCTACCCTAGCACCACATCAGGCCACACCCACTCGATCCACTCTGTTCGCATCTACTCGGACTTCATAGAATGCCGGAGGGCAAGGAAATGCCCCGGTCACCTCAGTGGGATCAGCACCATTTGCTCGAGCCGTCACGACTGATACCACGGCCCGTAGTACTATTGTGAACCAAGCATATATCATGGGCTTTAAGTCCCAAGAGAAAGGGTACCAAGCCAGTCAGTGCCCGTCATCGGCACTATTGATTGACGTTGGAGATGGCAACCCCGACCAGATGGGCGATATGGAGCCCCTACACGAAGACGAGTATCGTGTAGACGAGGAGTTTGCACAAGAGAACGAAGAACCCGACGGACGAGTCAGGTACATTCAGACCACTAAACCAAGATCGATTCCACCACCGAATCCCCAACATCGTCATCTTCGAAGGGTTTGAGGAAGCCAAAGGAGTTTATCGATGGGGAGTCGAGTATGAACTCCTATTTTTGATGGTATCGCATGGACGACGACTTGTGCGTCGAATATGTTGAGACGAGACTTGGCAGACAGGCCAAGACTTTCTGGGAGAACGAGTGCATCGCAGCTCAGTTGGCCAACCCTCTAGCCTTCAGTTGGCCAATATTGTAGTAGATCATTCTGGCAATAGTGGAACGTGGCCACCATCTCAAGCTGCCCCACTTACTCGACCTGCACTTATAGCGAAATGGTTCGACCCGAGGCTGATGCGACAAGGTATGTAAGTTGATCGTGGATAGTGGGAGTTGCATCAACGCCATCTCCGATGCGATGGTCGCCCAACTAGGATTGGCGGCCATACCCCACCCGACTCCCTACGACGTGTCGTGGATTGATGCTTCATCCTTACTAGTGAAAAATCAATGTCGTGTCTTGTTGAAGGTGATGTCCTACGATGAGAGTGTCCTCTGTGACGTACTTCCTATGAAAGTAGGAAGCATCATCTTAGGCCGCCCCTAGCTATATGACCACGACATCACTCTAGCTGGAAGGACAAACACGTGTTTGTTGATGTACCAGGGACGGAAGGTCACATGGTACCCGTATACCATGAAACCGGCGAACAAGATGGTCCTGATCAGCCCAGTAGGATTAGTGGTCGTACGTGGCATCTTGTTCGCTCGAGACTTGGGGCGCAAGATTGACAACACGCCAGTATGCCTCGCCGTCGCTCTCGATGCGTCCCCAGATACACCTGTAGCTCCCCGACCACCCAAAGCCGAGTCCTTCATATCTAAGTTTAGTTTAGTGACCTATTCCCGGATGAGTTGCCCGCGAATTACCGTCAATGCGTCATAGACATCACGCGATTGATCTTGTGCCCGGAGCATCACTACCGAATCTGCCCCATTACCGAATGGAGCTGCAAAAGTATGAAGAACTGCTATGACAGGTCCACGAGCTACTTGCGAAAGGCCTCATCCAAGAGAGTCTTAGCCCGTATGTGCTGCGAAAATTGTGCCATCAACAAGATAATGGTGAAGTACCATTTTCCCATTCCCCGCATGTAGGACCTCTTCGACATGATGGCTGGATCCACTACCTTCTCGAAGATAGATCTCCGTTGTGGATACCATCAAGTTTGGATTCGTCTCGGGGACAAATAGAAGACCGTCTTTAAAATTAAAGACGGGTTGTATGAGTGGAGAGTCATGCCCTTTGGCCTCCCCAATGCACCGAGTACCTTCCAGCGGCTCATGAACGAAGTACTACGCGCATTCATTGAAAAGTTTCTCCTCGTCTACTTCGAAGACATTCTCATATATAGCCGCACGAGAGACGATCATCTCAAGCATCTTCGACAAGTCTGCACGGTTTTCAGGCGAGAACAATTATACGCCCACCCAAAGAAATATAGCTTCCTTACCCCGGAAGTTGCATTCCTAGGATTCATAGTATCAGCCAAGGGCGTCGTTGCTGCCCGGAGAAGGTTTGAGCCATCGCGGGAAGGCCTCCCTTGACTAACGTCCATGACATATAGAATTTCATCAGACTCGCCACATTCTATTGGCGATTTATACAATACTTTCGTTCTGTCACGGCTCCAATCACCGACTGCCTTAAGGTAGAGCCGTTCAGGTGGACATAGGTAGCAGATCCAGGCTTTGATACCAAAATTGATGCCAGACGTCATCGATGGCATTGTCCAACGGTAACTCTCCAAACACACGGGCGGATACACAGCTAAGCCGTTAGCAGCCGGGCAGGACGACAAGCCGCCCGAGCAGCGCGACCCTCCCAAGCAACACTACAATAGAATACCCAACATAGTGTGTCCCATGGAGGAGCAGCCCCACGGTTTTAGTGAATCAACAACCCTTTAAGAGTCGATGTCTGCAGCATGCGCAGCATGGGTGAGAGCTGTTGACTTAGGAAGCTAGCAGCCTTCGTGAGGCGCTAGCTAACTTCGAGTTTTACGGTGAAACCCGAGGGACACCGACGGTCAAGCGCAAGGAAGAAGTTTCCTGGGCGTCCGACGGTTTGCTGGGCGGTAGGATCACCATGGGAGCACGACGAGGCACCTTCTGGTGACCGTGCGAATGAGCTTTCTTTGATCAGGCGATTGCACGGGCAAAAGTCTGCGCTCAAAATGATGCTCATGGTGCAAGGCGATCTCGAACACGTTGCGGGGAGAGGCGCACGGTCAGGGCGTTCTGGCAGTCACGTACGGTATTCGAGATGGTAGGGTAGGGCCGCGGAGATCGTTGCCCCTCAATGCAATGACGGCTGTAGAGGTGGTAACCGGGATGGTTGGTAGGGCGACCTGAGGACCGCATACTAGCATATGGGCCATGGGCTCACAGGAGCAAGATCCGGCGCACACGGGCGCAAGGATGGTGCAGTTTGTTCTCCCCTTCGGCGGTGACGACGAGAGCAGGGCCAGGATCGGTGACGGCGACCAGCACCGTCGACCGGCTGGCGGTGGCAATGGTAGGGCACTGTCTTTTTTTCCATCCCTCCGTCCTCTCTTCTCTTGGGTGAGATATGAAAACAGGAGTAACTGTCAAACAAGGAACTCCAGATCTGAAATGAACTTGGGGCTCATCATGGCCTTATGTAGGGCCATGATGGGCCCCTTACAAGGAGTCCATTAGGGCGGCCCATTAGGTGACCCCCCCTTTACAACAAAGATAAAACTAGTGACATTAAAACGATGCGAAAACGATATGGACGGCTACAAAAATGCAATGATACACATGCGTCACGATGAGTAGAGTGCACTCGTCGTGACAAACACAAAACAGAGATTAAACAAACGAAAACAGATAACAAAAATGCCAACACGTGCTCTACCCAGGTTTCTTCACGGACGCTTTGGCCTTGATGTAAAACGACGCGCTGGGATGAGGGTCGGATTACACCACAGGGGAGAGGAAGCATAATTTGGAATGTGTAAGGAGTTGTAGGAAAAGGAAAAAATGAGCACAAAAATTACTAAGTTTCTGCCGACCGGTAGTAGAACCTCGGATTACACGATAAGGAAATCGGAGAGGTTCTAGCTCCCAATGATCCGTTAGACCACATTCCGGATTATGCATGAGGTGGATGAATCATTGTCCGTAGGCGTTCAACCCCCATCGTAGATGATCCAGACCAATACCCCAAAAGAAAAAGTGCTTATCTCGGTGGTGGCTATTCCTACGTCCACTTGAGCGCAAGCGAGCGACAAGACCGGCACTGGAACAAGCAAAAATACTGCTTATATGGGAAGGGAGAACGGTGGGGAACGAAAATCAAAGTTGAGACACGGGGGTCGGTGTTGGAGCAGCTTGGTCCTCCGCAGCTCATACACGAATACCCGAGATAGTCTTCGTTCAGGAACCCATCTGATGGCGGGATCAGCTGGCGAGGTGGGCGGAGGATCCGCAGACCTCCCGCAGGCAGTTATCGGCGTTAGGGGAAAAACCGGATCGGCTCTCGTTCTCTCCGAGTAGGGGAGTCAGCCGTAAGGAAAGATGGGGCCCTGATTCACGAACATAACGCTGCCGCGACAGAAGTATGAGTAGCTTGTGGATGAGAATCCCCTGGCAATCGATGAGTCAACGACGGCCAAAGATGTTGATCGTCGACAAAAACGACGACGACCGTAGATGGAGATCGTGGATTCTCTGACGAACGACGAGTCAACGGCGACGGAGAGCGGCGATCGGAAGGCTTCTAGCGATCAGCGAGTCAACGACGGCCGGAATGAAGATAGAGGGCTCACTAGCGATCTAAGGGCGACCTTGGCATCCGGTGGAAGGTGATCGGTGACTCCCAGCGATTGGCGATGTTGGACGGTGCCCTTTCTTCTCTTGTTATCCTCGATACCCAGGGATGACGGGACTCCTCCATGCAATACAGGGGAGGGGAAAGAACAGCCACGTGGACAAGTAAACTCGAAATCAAAATTCTCAATAAAAGTTAACAAGCCCAAGGGGAAACGTAGGGCACCTCATCCCTTATATAGGATCTGGGATGGGTTGCCCTAAATGAATCAATTTGGGGAAATGTCCAGGATTGGACTTTCTCCTATCGATCCTGACAACATATATAATGCCATGCTATTGTTTGTAAGCAAGAAATCAAAACATGGGACTAAATACAGGGGTCCCCTTGCAAACTTAGCAAAATATAAAGTGAGATAAAATGGTCAACTTGACGTTGTCAAGCTGGCTACTTGAAACTCACGCTGCTTGCGTCGGCTCGGGCTTCTCGACGTGGTTGCCATCGTGCTTGGGTTTGGTCCGATTGATGGTCTCGCATCAGTTGTGCCCGTCGGGCTGAACACGGACCGACGGTGATGCTGATGACGACAATGATGGCTCCGCTGATGATTCGTTGACATCGTCTGGA
The DNA here is from genome assembly GCF_029677425.1 of Wolffia australiana. Classification (NCBI taxonomy): domain Eukaryota; kingdom Viridiplantae; phylum Streptophyta; class Magnoliopsida; order Alismatales; family Araceae; genus Wolffia; species Wolffia australiana. The sequence continues at coordinate 5,798,112 of NC_135846.1, forward strand.
CGCGCTCCATCATCTTCACTACACAAATTTGAACTTCAAAAAAACACTTATACACATGGATCAAACAAACTGAACAACCTCTACCTTTTAGAACCTCGTACTGCAAGTTAGCCCCTTCTATAGCTCATCTCACATCCGGGCAAAGATAAAAATAGACTACTGATATATAGTTTAATTACTGAAATCCCTCTGCCTGATTTTCTATTATCTTTACTTGCCATTTTTTTACTTTGTTTTCTCTTTTCTTGGGAGATACTTCATTTAAATTTATTACACCCACTCTTAAGAGGTCTGTGAGGGATAGTTGGATGGACCAGGCTGTGGCCCAAATTACTCTGATTATGATGTTAAAAGCCCAAAACTGTTCATTAACTCCTTTAAGTACATTCCTTGAATGAATACTTGCATGATATGCTATGATATGAACTTAAATTTATATGAATATATACACACTTACTCGAAAAAAGCAATCACTAATAAAAATATAATTTTCAAAAGGTTTGGAAGGATTAGTTAGGTAAGAATGTTCATAATCTGAAATTTCATTAATATTATTATAATTTGGTTAAGAAGCCGATAAATTATTGAGTTAGATGTCTAAAATCTTATTAAGTGCATGGAAGTTAAAGTCCATTGACATAGTAATTAAATAAATTGATACGATATTTGAACCACGTCGGAAGTTCTTCATCCCTCTTGATGGCTGAGATCTCAATCCATGAGAATGAATCCTGACATATAGTGGCCATTTTTGCCATCCTAGTTCTTGTAATATCTAGAAAGGGAACTACACACTAGAAAAGCATTGGAGTTATGATTCCACATTTCATGGCTTTTCAAGGTATGCTATATGATTGCTAAAAGTAGGAATTCCCAGCAATTGGGCATAACCCGAGATGAAAACTGCATGTTATTTCTTCATAGTATTCCATTTGGCCCAATCCTATGCCATCGTATAAGAATAACACCCTAGCCACTCCTAGTTCCATGGATATAGCAGGTTTCATGAGACACTTGGAAAGTGGCTGGACACAAATAAAGTGGAGGAAAGCTTTATCATTTTCTTACTTTATTTTATCCTCTTTACTTAATGTTCAACAAAATATTTATTAATTCTTAACCAATTATTTTAATGCTGTAAGAAATCTTCTAAATTTTAGGAAATCTATATAGGATAGGATGTACATAAATAATTAATTTCATTTTTGTAATCCTAAAATTAACATCTGATCTACACTGATATTATATTCATAAAAAATGCATAAAATGATCATTTGAATTAGATAAAATACGGTTTACTAAATATATTAAAATCTCAAGTATCATATACGCAGGTCCCTTACTCCTGCTAAGATTTCTAATATCAATAAATTAACACACAAATTAAATCTTTTATCTATCTTATTCATTAAAATTAGAGAACGATTAAAGTGAGACTGACTATCAGAATGTGGAGTCATTTATACCAATATCTCCATAACCAAGCATCCTGGCCCCCAAGTCGAGATCAACATGTAATAATGTGATATAATAAAAGACAGAAAACCCAATAGCTACGGTCATCCAAGGATAAATAGAATCGTTACCCTGTAGTGAATCCAATGGTCTTATTGTATTATCTCTGTTGTTTTGATTCTTGACATTAGTAAATGCTAAGGGACCAACTCTTGAAATATACGAAAACTATATTGGTCTGATTCTCATTCTCTTCAAGCTACATAGTTTTTCAAAGGCCTAATTAATACCTAATATTAGAATATAACATGTATGTACATACCAAAAGTTTAAATCCCTGCAACCATTTTGTTTGTGTTAGTTGAAGTGGCTAAGGGATAACATAATAGGGGGAGTGAATTAAGTTCTCTAGCCATATAGTTATTTAATTAACCTAGGATTATTCTACATATAAAATGAGGTAGATCAAATGGGAGACACAATTAGTTTTTTAGACAGATTAGGCTAATACTTAATGCTGTTTGGAGGTATCCATACCAATGTGATGATCTGCCCTAACTGAGCTAGTGGGAATGCCTCCAACAAAATCACTTGGAAATAGGGCAGAACAATGGTACCAAAAAAAAATAAAAAAATCGATTAAGCTCTATGGTCCTCAACCCCCAAAGTCTTTCACGTAACAACATTGCTTGACCTACATCAACTTGGGCCCTAAAAGCTTCTTCTTATGGTCCCCAAAGCCTTGGCCTAACTGACCACAATGATCGTTAAATAACAATATATTTATGAACAATATCTTCTCCTCAACAATACTTAGTATGACAATTCCTTAAGTAGTGTTCAAGACAAGAACTAAATTTATGTATTTTAACATAAAATTTTTATTTAAAAAATGTATTAATTCAAAAATACAAATTCAAAAATGTAATTACTACTTCCCTACATTAATACCTCCCTATTTGTTGTCGTTCATTCATCAAGTCCTCTTGTCCTCTACTTTTTTCTTGGGATGAAATTCTTTGGTTGATGTTTGACCTTAGGTACTTAAAACTCAAATATATTTTCACAACTGCACCAAACGAGACAAATACACATGGAAAAATTATGCTAGTAAATTGTGCACAACAATTATCTCAAACAAATTGTTCAAAATAGAATCAGATAAAGCTCTAGAGATCAATCATTCCACGTTGTTAGTTGACAGCCTAATTCCTCTGCCTCCAAGTTCAAACCCCAATAACTTTTTTAAAACGTAATGAAAAAAAATGCCATTCTAAGTTGTTTGGATTTTTATAAACATTAGCAACAATTCATAATATGAAAAAAATCACAAAATTAATATAAAAATTATGTTAAAGATGTCAAACTTATCAAAAGGTCAAGGATGTGTGAATTATGGAGGTCAGCCTGCTCTCCTTTGAATCTTGAATCACCGTGCACCAAAAACCACGATTCCAAGTTTTATGGACTTGGATTGAAAATTTCTCCAAGGATTAAAAGATCTCTCCAGCTTTTGGACAGTGATTTTTAAAAGGCAAGGAGAAGGGAAAACAGGCAAAATTACCTGCTCTAGTGATGCCGGTGGCAAAGCTCTTGTGGCACAATACCGGCCAGCCCATCCGCCTATAGAGAGAGAAAGTAGGAGAAACATATGTTTAGAGTGAGAAAGTGATGTATTTGAAGGGAAAATGGGAAAAGGGAAATGTAAGTTCCTTAAACCTCAATGCTTTCCCTCTAGTCTAGATCTTTAAATTTTACAAAAATCAAGCATTTTTCAATGTAAACAAGAGATGAGATTAAGAGAAAATTTCAACAAATATACATCAAGCAGGTTGAACAACCTGGATTTTGAAATATGCCTTGTCTTGCTGACCAACCACTTTCTGGAGCATGTCCAAAATGAGGGGAAATGAGGGAGAAAAGGAGTATTTATACATAGGAAGAATTACTAAAATGTCCTTTGGGCATTTTCTATTACTTTTTCTTGCCATTTTGCTTCTTTTTATCCACTGGTTGAGAGCTTTGCCTTGTCATTTTCAGACTCTTTCCTTATGAGGTGTTTGAAAGTCCAATAGGAAGGTCAGGTCGTGGCCCAACTCCCTCTGGTTGCTCTTTTAGAGGCCCAAAACACCATTTGATCTTTTCAAGCCCATTGGAAGAATCATTGAGCTCACAAAAATTCTCCTCCTCCTTAGGACTCCGCATCTCTATTGAATCTCGATGTAAATTTATGCACATGTGGAACTATGAAATACTCATCACTAATAAAACTGCTTCAATTCAGAGAAGTCAAGGATGTTAAATAAAAATTAGCATAATATGTAGACATTAGAATTTATAGCTAACACATAAATATTTTTTTAATTCAAACAATACCATGATAAATTCTTAATTATCAATATTAAAATCATTTAAAGTTTATGCAAATAACCATGAATTTATCATGTTATCACATCCCCCAACTTGATATTGATGGTGGAACGCAGCCGGAGGTTCCAAGATCCTCTTCAGAGACGTCACCACCGTCATCAGCATCGTCGCCGACTCGCGTCAAACCAGCCTGGCAAGCCAAGGCGACAACGCACACTCCCGGCTTCAAATACCCCGGGTAATGACATGCCACCATCACCCCCTTTTGCCGTTTTCCCCCAAGTTTTTATCCGTGTTTTGCGTTTTCTACGTTTGCTATCTTTCATATTCCCTTTTCTCGTTGCATCGTTGTAGCAAGGGGAAATCCCACTTATGAAGATTTTCCCCTCCAACCTTGATGGGCCCAAGCCCCTCCCTTCCTATCTATTGTTAGTGTGTTAAGGGCCCATCCACCTTATCCCCTATAAAAGGGCAAGGGTGGGCGCCTTCTAAACGCACTCTTGAATCATTTTGTTAAGAAAAAGACTCTAGAAGTTGAAGAGTCAGATCGTGGAGGGAGGAAGAAGGGTGAAGGAAGAAGAGGGGAAAAGAAGGAAGGAAGATGGAGGAAGGGCTGCCGCCACCGCCGCCAGCCACGCCATGCCGCTGCTGCTGCCTGTAACGCGCCTTCGCTGCCGCCTGCGCTGTGCTGCCACTGTCGCCCGTGCCGCGCCTCGCTGCTGCCCGGGTCGCGCCTTCGCTGCTGCCCGCGTCGCGCCTTCGCTGCTGCCCGCGTCGCGCCTTCGCTGCTGCCCGCGCCGTGCCGCGCCTTCGCTGCCGCCCACACTGTGCCACCGCTGTCGCCGCGCCCCGCTGCTGCCTACGTCGCACCTTTGCTGCTGCCCGCGCCGTGCCACCGCCATCGCCCGCGCCGCGCCTTCGCTGCTGCTCGCGCCGTGCCGCGCCCCGCTGCTGTCTGCCGCGTGCCTTCGCTGCTGCCCGCGCCGAGCCACCGCACCGTGCCAAGCCAACGCGTCCTCAGCCAGCCATTCATCCCCGCTCCTTCACCGCGCACACCCGGGACGTCTGAGCTGCCTGCCCCGTTAACGGCCGCTCATTGCCCTGCGCCCTCGCCTGACCACCCGTGCAAGACCCCGCCGTTGGAGCCGCTAGCTGCCACCTGCGATCTCTGATCACTGCCCGCGCTCGCGTCTCCCCGCCTGCGCACGCCCGGGCCACCAGAACTGCTGATCGATGATCGCTGCAAGCAACGCCCACACCCCTGCGCGCCCGTCCACGCCGCAATCGGCACCTGATCAGCGTTGTGCCTGCTGCCAAGCCGCACGCAACCTCTTCGCACGTGAGCACGTACTGGAGCCCGCTGATACCATCGCCCGCGTGCCGTGACCTCTCGTCGTCGACAACACCACCACCGACAGAACAGGATATTGAGACGATAATCGCCGAACGCGACAACGGTACGCCGCCCTACCTTCGTCTCTTATCTTTTTCAGTGCACTTTCAGTTGCCTCCACCGCGCTCGGGTTAGACGTAGGTGAGGGGGATTATACGAGTGAAATTATGCAACTTGAGTGTCTTACCTGTTCGTAATGAGTCAGGCCTGCCCAACCCGTGTGAGCACACCCTGCGGGAACTTATCCCGTTCGGCGTCGTACCATCCTCGACCCCCTCGGACGAGGCTCGGAGGGCCCAGCCCACCCACTGGACGACTCCGTCGAATTACACGGAGGTCGGAATCCCCTGCTAGTCGGCACTTGCACGTACTATAAATAGACATTCACGCATTTCATCGTAGTTTTTAACTGTTTAGTATCATCATCGGATGACACCTCGACTGTAGTCCGATACAGGCCCCACTTCGGCACTGAGTCAACAACCTCGGTGACGACCGGACGACGTCCGTCATCAGATATATTGCTTGTCCCTCAACAATGTACCTTAGGTTCTCAATTGAGAAGTTTGTCCCTCCCTTGAAACAAGAAGACTCAAGTACAAAGTGTTATGGGTATCAGTCACATCTCTAAGAATAAATATTCCATAAAGTGCTATAGCAATAATGATCAAGTCCTTCGTAGTGATGGAAAGAGCTAGTGGTCATGAGGGAAGCTTGCTTCTCTCTAGGTATGGTACTATTACTATGAAAAATCTCACCCTCTACAGAAAAGTTTCTTCATCTCTTTTGTACACAAAGTTTCGCACTTGGTGTGGCTATTCAATGTCTAGAGATCCCAAATACCTCTCTTCCACCTGAAATTTGAAACCAGTCATTTTTCTCATCTAAGTTCTAGCGTAGAATATCAAGAGTGTACCAAAGGAATAAAGGTGTGGTGAGGTTAAATTCTAATGTGGGTACCTATAGGTAAGGAAGAGAAGAGAAAGGTGGGTGGCATCAAAATAAGGAGTTTTGGGTAAATGAAAAATGATGGATGACAGATGGGTAGATGCTACTTAAACTAGCCCACTCCAAATGATAGATGAATCAGCAGAATACACAAGACGAATGTGAACAAAAATGAGGATGTGGAGTCTCATCAATAATGTGGATGAAATAGACATGTGTCTTCATAAGAAAGGATGATAACAATGACCAACAAATCATTGGAAAAGAGAAATACGAATAAAGAAAGAAACAAAAAATCCCATAACAAATAAAAGAAAGGAAGTGAAATGGCACAAGCACACACCATGAATTTCTTGCAATGGAAAGGAAAGCACATCCTCCCATGCTAGTTAAAGCGAGACGAAATAAGATAAGAAAATACAGAAGAAAAAAATAGGAGGATAACAATGACAACATATCATCAATAGATGATATCAAAAGGGGAAGAGGAGAAAAAAAAAATTGGGATGTTCTAAGTAACATGGAAAATATCTGAAAAAGGTAAAATAAAGATTCACAAGTACATAGTTGGGGTAAAGGTGGGAAGTTGGTGGTGAAATGAGGGTAGTACACATGGTTCTCAATTTTGGCTTTAGGTGGTTCAAGGGTTGGTAATTATGTGCTTAGGACTTGAAGAAATGACCATATCTCCTTCCATCTGAAGTTCTTCATAATGCATATCCTTGACCAAAGAATGGGATCTATTGAATTCACTCATTAATCATTTCCACAATGATAATGTACTTATACCTTTTAATTTTTATGTCTGCTCCTCACCCTACTAGATTCATGTTTCATACCACCAAGAGATATTTTTTATCTGCTACAAGAGCCTAATATCTCTACTTCTGCTTTCATAGGATCATGGTTTGGATGACTTCTCAAAGTGGGGTTGATTATATGGGATGAATGCATTCAAGAGTGATAACATTCAAAGCATTAAAAAATGAGAAAAAAATGGTACATTCATTCATAATGAACTAATGAATTTTCAGTTTCACATATAAATTAAACATCCCAACTGCTATATGCATTGCCCCAATGCAAATGATAGTAGAAATTAGAGGGCAAAGAAAATGCAAGACAATTGGAGTAGGTGTTGATCATCCCAATGGAGAGCTTGTAAGATGCATTTTGGATTCTTCAAATCAAATTTATTTTGGATTCTCTTTGATTTTTTTTTAAAGTTTCAGAGGCTTCATTATTGTGTGCTAGAAAATACACCAAAGTATATATTGAATATTCATCGACTATGACTAGAAATATACGCTTCCACTCATACTCAGAATTTGGCTTGGCCCAAATAGGTCCGTTCGTAACAACTCAAGTGGTCTCTTATTAGAGACACAAAGCCTTGAAGGAAAATTTTCCTTCCTTTTTTTGTTACAAAGAGATGTTAAAACACTCTTTGTCATTGAGTTCCAACTTTTTTGATAGGCCCTTGACTAACTCTTTGCTTATGAGCTTCCTAAGCTGATGATGTCTTATATGACCAAGACGGTTATACCATAGGTCGTTAAGGCTCTCGTTGCCTCTAGTCATAAGGCATATGAATTCTCTACTGATTGCATCTATATCTATCACATAGGTTTTCTGTAATCACTTTCCACTAAACAATAGTGGAAAATGACTTCCCATCCTTATCTGTCCACATTTGCTTCCCCCAAATATGACTTTCCATCCTTATCTATTTCTCATGGATGTAAGCCATGACGAGTCATCAGTCATGTGTCTTGAGCAGCCAATATCTAAGTACTAGCTCCTCTTTGACCATGATTGATCTGAAACAACTGTAGCTCAATTTACTAACCCATGTCAACATAGCAAGTGGGCTAGGTGTAGTGGTACTGAGATGGTGAAAATCTTACTTCATAGTTCCTATGTATGGAATCTATAGGAAAAAACCTATATGTGTGAATAGATTCAAGGAGATGATGATGTGCTAGGATGATTCCTAGGAGAAATATATCTACAAGAAAGGCTATGTGCATAGCATTGTCTTGACATATGACCATATTCATATCCATATGGCCTCACCTTTCTCGAAACATGTGTGTGCATATATTGAAGCATAGACTCACATGGATAAGAATAATACCTGTCCATTTTGTTCTCTCTCCATTAATTTTCATCAATGGGATATGACCTCCTAGGTCTTTTTTCTTCAGCTCGGGTCTTCTTGAACGTAGGGTCCATCTTCTCCATTTCTCCCAAGGTCTTCTTCTTGTCATTGATGTTGGTGATGATGTTATCTTCTTCTTTGGAGTATAGGTTACTACTATTTCCTCCACCTTTCTCATGGGTTTCATTTTCTTAAATCACTCTGATATGACACATGCTTAAGGATAGGTTGGCTCAGAGCCTGGTCCTACTTTTATTTATATTCTAGTGATTGCAGCCTTCTGCACTAGCCTCCTTCTCATTTTTCTGCCAGGTAGGCCCATCAAGCGGCTGAAAGAAATCTATTAAGTCAAGACCCCATGTTGGATTAGTTTAGATGAGATTGTTGCATATCAAACCTATGCAAGATGACTTCCTTATTTCAATAAATACTTCCCTCCCCTGCACATGCGTGAACCATTCTCTTTGTGTCCTGGGCTCTGATGGTGTGGGTTTCCCTGTTGGGTGCCTATTGATTAAGGAATTTTTAGTAATTAAAATATACACATTTTAGAGTTGGTAAATGTGAAATTTTATTTATATTATCTCTTTTTTACTATAAATTTTCCCTCTGTACACTATTTCATGAGAATCATCGACATGGATATTTTTATTTTTAAAATCTTATTTAGTGCATGAAAGCCATTTTTCTTTTCTCATTTGAAAAAATTTTATGGCCATAAAAATAAAAACATTATGAATAAAAATGTTTGGAGTGCCTAGGTGAAGGACAAGTCCATGGCACTCAAGCCAGCTATCAGCGCGCAAGCGCACTATGCTCAAGCCAGCGAGCAACCGGCAAGCATCGTCGCACAAGTAACCCCAAAGGCCACCAAGCTTCCCAACAAAGGCCCCCTAGGACAGCCCTACAACTAGGGCCACGGAAGCCCAAGGGAGTTCGGTCGTACAAAGAGGGAAGTTATTCAATTTCATTCTGTCGATCTCTGTGAAATCTTATAGAATAGTACTTTCTTAAAATTTTTGTTATGGAATCTATAACCCAAGTTTATTAACTTTCACAAGAAATTATGATCGGGCTTCGAGTCAACCTGGCCCGAAGCCTGTATCATTTCGGGCCATTTTTATGTGAACAGACTTGATCTCGGCCGTCCAGTATTATTAAAGAAGATCGGACTGTGAGATCAGCCGTATTTTATCTAATAATTTATTTATTCCTTTTCAGAGCCCTGACCACCACGGCTGACATAGACTATGGGCCACACGAGTGAGCAAATCACAAATGGAGGGCTGGCAAGGTGTGCGGACATGGCTTGGGTACATCATTTTTAAATTGCCACGCTACACTTTAATCTCAACTGTCAAACCATTTAAAGGAGTATGGTCCAATGATTGAGGGCCTATTTTGTCCTTTTCATCCCCCAACTGCTTGCCTTGTCGGTCGGCCAGTAGGGGCCGCTGATGAGGGGACCACAGGCCGGTCCAACAGCCCCTAGAGGGCCCTTGGATCAAGCCTGCCCCTCTAAGGGGTTGAGAGAAACTCTCTCAACCCTTTAAAGAGGGACTTTGGGTCTCATTTGATTGATCTTTTGACCATTGTCCTCAGTGGCGGCGGAGTTCCCTATCAAACTCGGAAACAGATGGCGGCATAGTGACAGCTCTAGCAGCTGGGGAAGACCTAGGAAGGCTTCAAGAATGGCTTGGGGACCTCGATTCTGCACCAGGAAGGAGGACAAGAGCGAGGGAACCTGTATACTAAAGCTAGGTGGCGGCGATTGGCACCACCACTCTCTTTCATCAAATTAGGGCCGATCCGCGAGTTTTCTAGTGCATTCTTGTTGAAATTGAGTAGAAAATTAACACACCGCTAATCAAGTCCTTTTAATCGACAAGTTAGTTCTGTTTGATTGTAGTTCAACACCGCTATTCCGGTTTGGCATTCTATTGAACAACTTGTGTGTTTGATAAATCGTCTTTGATTTATATAGGTTTTATTTTTATCAATCTTTTAAAGCCTATAAAAATTATAGATTCATTTATTCTTATCTCAACCTCTCAGAGGCATTCCATTGAACGCCTCTCAGGTTTCGACTAAAAAAAAAATGAAAACTTATTACAATAGATATATTAGTTATCAAATAAGTATAATAAATATATAAGGTATTATCTGCAACTACCGGAGATTATATACATATACATATATACTCCCACATTACCTCTATCTTCTTATCCCTTTTATCTTCTTTTAATTTCTCTATATGTATCTAGCTACTTACTTAGTCATATTATAATTAGCTAATATACATATACATATTATAATCAAACCTTTACTATATTCTTCTTCTTCTTCTTACTTAATCTTATTAAGTAACTCCTTATATCTTACCACAAATAACAGAACTCTTATGGAACCGCTTAAATCCTAATAATCATTATTTGTGCTCTCTGCTATCTAGTTCTCTTGTTAACCTAATATTTCCTCTATTTCCTCACTACTTATTTCCTGTTAGACCCATTACCTTTAGTATTATTATTATTATTGCTAATTAACTAATAACTCAATTATTAAATACATCTCTAAAGCCAGTCCCTGTGGAGACAACTTTACTCCAACTATATTTTTGAGGGAATATTATATCTGTTAACAAATTCACTTGATTTTAGGAAAACTAGAATTACAATGACATTAAAAATTAACACGCAATTGGCCTTCATCACCTATCTAAAGGCTTGATGGGCCCTAATGTCGATTCTACTTGTATATTTTGAATCCTTCTCAACATCCTTGAGTAAAAATATTTATAGCACATCCTTCTGAATCTTAAACAACAGTGCACGCAAATGTGACTTTGGGCAGTGGGCTTATGAATCTTAAACATCCATTCAAGAACACCAAACAACAGTGCACAAAATCTCAAGAAAATTTCACAAGACCCATTACATCGTGATATCCCACCCAGCGGATAAATTTATTCAAAGCCACGCAAATGTGACTTTGGGCAGTGGGCAAGAAAAATATTAAGATATGTGGTTCAGGCGCTCACAAACTTCATGCAAATAGGGGGTTTAACCTTGGCGAGGGCAAGCACAGCCGAAGGCAGAGTCCACAGCCCATCTCCACACATTAACCCAGAAGCCACCGCAGGCACCATGAGCTTCGCCTCATCGCTATTCACCCAGTTCCAAGCGAACACCACAACACTCCCCAAACACATATCAATAGCAAAATTAGCTCCAACGAGAAACGGCACGGCCATAACCATCGGCAGAGGAATCCACTTCCCATACTTCTCCGGCACCAAATCCCTCGTAACGTTACTCAACATGGCGAAGGCGAAGAACCCATAACAGAGCTGAAGGCAGTTCTTGGGTAGCGCTGAAAACCCTTCAACCCCGAGAATAGCCATGTTCCTGTAGACAAGCGCGTAGGGCGCTTTGAAAGCCCCGTTAGGGTTTCCCACGTCGAAGGCCTTGTAGAAGAGGAAGAAGCTAGCCGGCGCCACAATACAACCCATGACAGTGCCTACCACTTGGCTTAGCAGCATCGACCTTGGAGAAGTTTTGGTAAGATAGCCAGTTTTGAAGTCGTGCATTAGGTCAGCGGCCATGTAGACGACGGCTTTGATAAGGCCACAGCCGATAAGCCCAGCGACGACGCCGTTGTCTTCTCCGGCGACGGCAGCGAGAATGAAGAGCGCCGCTTTGCCGTAGTTGTAGGCCATGTTCATGTCCGTAAGTCCAGTGCCGTAAGCGTTGCAGTAGCCGAGGATTGGAGATAGGAGATAGGCGATAACGACGTAGTACCATTTCATCTCCTTGAACATGAGGGGAATAGCGATAATCGCGCCCACTCCGAAGGCCACGTAGGTTACGTAGGCTATCCAATTGGGGATGCTTTCTTTGTGGAAAACTTCGTTTCTCTGGGCCACTTCTAGCGGTACTTGCTCCTCGTTCGGCGCTGAAAAATTGATCTTTGGTGAAGAGATGGAAAACGGATGAAGGGTAAGGACAAACGGAAACGATGGTGGAGTTTACTTACCCACTTTGGCGGAAATTCCACGGCGGCCCTTGTAAATGGCCGCGAAGGTGCGTATCAGGACCTTGATGAAGCTGTAGAGCCCGTCACCGAGGATAAGAGCGATGGGAATGAAGACCTGCAAAAACAGGAATCACTAAGTTTTTAAAGCCTAGAGTTTATCCATGTTAAGAATGTGTCAGGCGCTTGAATGTTAAGAATGAATTTTTGACTTATCTACTGTTTTGAGGGGGTGATTGATGAAGATGGGTAGAAGAGGGAAGGTGTACTCGCCTTGTATCCGCCTAAGCTCTTCATGCTTCCTTCTGAGAGTTTCGCAGGATACCAATCACCTTTGAGATTCCTGATCAGAGGCCACATTATTCCCCACGAGAGAATTGCTCCGACCATTAGGGAGAAGTTTACAAGGTGGGAAACGAGCATGCCGGCCCCCACGTATGTCATGCTGAAGTCGAAGAAGAACCTGCGCAACCCAAAGAAAGTGGTTAAAACTTTATACATAGACAGATATATATTTATACATTCATTCATACATTCTCAGATGTATATCAGTGGGAAGCTAGATAGAAAAATAGACGTATAGATCGGAAGATTGATATCTATAAATAAATAGATAGATAAATGAAAATTTCGACGGATGGGTATATAGCTTGGTAGATTGATTGAGAGATATAGGTACATAGATACAGAGATAAATGTCTAAAGAGATAAGGATATAGATAGATCGATAGATATCTAATAAATAAAAATAACGATAGATGAATGGATGGGTGGAGACAGAGGGACGGAAGAGAGAGAGAGGTAGGGAGAGGTGGGAGAAGAGAGAGGTAGAGAAGGTAGAGAGAGAGAGATAGAGAGGGAGGGAGAGAGAGAGAGAGAGAGGGAGGGAGAGAGAGAGAGAGAGAGAGAGAGAGAGAGAGAGAGAGAGAGAGAGAGAGAGAGAGAGAGGTACGTGTTTCGCCATGCTTTGAGGCCGAAGGTCGGGAACTGGATGAATCCGCAGGCGTCTCCGCCGGCAAAGAACCACTGGAAGAAGCTCCAGATGAAGCTCACGCTGAAGAACTTGGCGAATCCCTTCACTTGTTGCCTGGAACCGGCAAATCAGAAACGCCCGGTTATGAAAGAAACACGACACCACAATTACCTGGCTAGCCTGTCACCATGCGCAGTGTAAAAGCCATTAATCAAGACGGCAGTAGCGGTCCCGCTAGGGTATGTCAGCTTGTCGTCGAGAATCAACACCTGGGGATAGTTCCGATAAGAATAATTACAAAAACAAAAAAGAAGAATAAAAAACGAACCTTCCTTAGAGGAACGAGAATTGCGAGACCGACAAAAGTCGAGACGAAGAGGAAGCCCGTAATCCAGCCAAAGCCAGGATCCCTATAACTCCCCGGCGTGTTCCCCGCCGTCTCCGCCCCTCCGGACAGCTCATAAGTCTTTTTGTTCAAGCCCAGAAGATACGATCCGAAACCCGCTGCAATTTCACACAAACCCATCAAACACTAACCTTATAATCTCGTCTAATCTAAGTTCGCCGGTTTAATCATCGCCGACCTCCAACTGCGATGGTGTAGCAAGCCACGGCGCAGGTCTGCGCGACGGTCACTTCCTGCTTGGTGAAAGGAGTGGTGACGATGCCGGCGCGATGAAGTAATTTCGTCCAAGACTTGAGAAAAACGAAAGATAATAGCGCGGCCGAAACGTTGAGCGTGGGGACTAGACCGGTGGTGAGATTCAGCTTCATGACGATAATACTGTAGACGGAGCCGATTATTAAGCTTGTTACTAGGCCCCTGACCGTAAGTTGCTCTGTCCATGGCGGGAGCTTCTCTTCCCCCCCAAAAGAACGTTGTTCAACAGGCTCTTCATACTTCTGAATATCGTCTTTGCCGATACCCTCCATCGTCCTCCTCCCCTGCTCCTCGCTATCGGCTTCGTATTTGGCTATCTCCCGGCTCAGATTTATAGGAAGAAGACGAAGGTAGAATGATATGCTAGGTTTTCATCGCTGAACGGCGAGAGTCAGGCCTGATTAACGAAAGGACAACGATGTGCAGGCCACAAGACTTCGGTTTAAGCTATTAGGTTCTTCTCTTGATGGAGATTCTTGTGGCCTTTTGCGTGGTAACTCGTCGCCGTCGCATCTGATTTTTTTTTTTTCTTTGGTGTTGTTTAATCCCAGTCTGAATGCCGACAATATGTCGATTGCAAGGATTTAAAACAAAAGTCAAACCGGTTAACCGAGGAAACAAGGTTTCCTTTGAAGATAGTATTGAGTTGATAAGTATTTAACAATAGGCAGGAAAGTCAACCTATAAGCAATGTCGACATTGTTGTGAGGAGTGCGGTGTTTTGTTATCTATATTTCCGTTTACTTCTGAGGCATCGAGACAATTACTGTTCGTATTTCCTGCAAAAGGCTTTTATCGTTGAAAATTGAACGTCTCGGTCGTATGGAATCTTGAAGCAGGAAAAAGTAGAGTGTTAATCAGGTGTGATTTTATTGATTCAACTTTTAATGCAAGTACCTGCCGATAAGCTAGTTTGCATTTTCCAGGAGCACACTTCATGATACAAGGCCATACAAGACACAGACGGACCACGAAGAATTAATCTCTTGTATTCATGATTACCTCTCTAAAGAACAAGACATTCTACACAATATTCCCTAGTGAGTTCTGCCCATACATTAGAGCCACATCCGAACAGGACATTCAATTATTCGTGGCCATTTTAATGTAAGGGTACAAACCTGGTTGTCGGTTTCATACTCTTTACACTGAATATACGAGTGTGTATCTTTTAATGAATTATAGCATTAATTGAATGAATCCCTTTTAAAAAGCTTTAAAGAATCTCATGCATTTAGGAAGTCACAAGAGCGATATCAGAGAAGGGACCATAAGGATACTAAGATTCTGTTTAATGATACTGTGCTTTATTATTTTTACCATCTATTAACGTGCTTGAGATATTATGATTTTCTCATTAATCAAAGCCAAACACTCTCCAATTTCGAATGGACACTCTATAATATTTATTGAAGTATAGGAAGGTATTTCAATTTTATATCGCCTCATTTTCATTGAACAATTATGTGTATATGGATGATTAAATTTCAATACTGGGATCCAAATTTTACGATTTATTTTTTTAAATATATCTCGATAGTTTTTGACCTAAAAAAAGAACCAAAGAGGTTGAAATACTAGTTTAGTAAATCAAATTAAAAACGATACATTCCAAGTTTACAGTCTATCATAGAAGGTAGAAAATGAATACCAACACGTAACTAAAAAATGTGTTTACGTACTGTCCAATAATATAAAAACTTAAATCATTTCATAAATTATCTAGGATTCTGAAACATTCATTCTATTTCTTGAGTTGAAGTAACATATACTATCATTTCAAGGCTGTTGGTGCCAAAGCCACTTTTTTTCATTTTGAGGCTATATCCGCTTCTCTGGTCTTGATATTATTTGCATTGAGTCTCAAAGGTGCACTAGGAGAGGATGACCAAAACAAAGCTTTTGTTTTTCGATAAAGCCATATATATACATGGGCACATGACTAAAATTTAGGACAGAATCAAGTGATTTTATGATTTATTTTTCAATATTCTCTATGACTCCATATTTAAAGATAATAGTTGAAATTATATTAAAATATATTTTTAATAACTAGTCTCTCTGACACCGTTAACTTTATTTTTTCTGTTAAAAATAAATATTCTATATATTTCTTTTGGAAAACCTTATTATTTTAAATTATTTGTAGATGCTTGATAGACAACTAAATTTTAATTTATTTAGCGACAAATTGGCATTATATTACTTTGGTAATATTTCCATGATATACATTTAGGAAACATTAAAAAAAATTATCGTAAATATTAAAAAAAAAATGGGAAAAGCTTTTTTTGAATTGCTAAATTAAGGGACAAATATTTTATTTGTACTATATTGTGATAGAAGTTAAACAGGTTTAATATATTTAAATTTAAGTATTCATTAAAAACATAAATTTTGCACTACCTTGGTATTGCAAATTGTGTTGATTTCCATTATGTTTTCCTTTTTGACGTGCAAACTTGAAATCATAGATGTCTTTGCATTATAATGAAATGGATGAGGGGCATTGGAACCCGAGTTTTTAAAGTTTGATCATTTGACAAGTGAATGATGAATTTAGATTAGTGAATATTTCATATCTAAATTATATATTATCATTATTTAAGATAAAAAGGAAAAGTGTGAACATAAAAAGCATCATCCATTTAATAATATATTGAAAATATCTGAAATCTTCACAGGTTTTTTGCTAGTGTACTATAAATCATGTTCTAGAGTATAATGTTTTCAATATTCTTCATAGGAAATTAATATTATAGTTATTTAAATTTGGAAGTATGATGCATCAACGATATAATTATTCTTTTATGGGAAACATTATATATCTTCTCGTTCACATCTCTTTAGGGTATCCAATTTATTTTGTAGTTATGACATGATAGCAGTCTATTACTTTTTCATGAAGTATCTTTCTGAAATCAATAAATTTATTTAGTTTTATAACTAATTTTGGTTGTAATATACTGAAATGTGTCAGGTATGTTAAAATCATGAACTAGTTGGTTGAAACAATGGATGTTATATAGGAAGATTTAAGCAATTGGTATCCTCCAGTATGTCAGCAATAATGCCTAAATGTCATCAGGGACATTAATTTGCTCTTACTATTGAAGACACATGCTGATCAGTACAGATTTGGCCTTCCCCCAAAAAACACTTCTGAGTATTTTACTGCTCATACTTTTCCTAGAGGAAATATAATAGACACCTTTTACTTTCATAGATATATAAATGGCTCTCCTGAAAATTTAGGAAAATAATTAAGAGAATATGATGGTTAAAATCTTTAGTTAACTTATGGCCTCATATGATTATCCTTTCATTTCAAGTTTTAATTTTTTTCTTTGGTAATGAACGGAATAGATCTCCAAACACTTTATACTTATTTACAGAATATGAAAATTTGTGTTTAATTATCACAAGATTAGCCTATGGACTCATATGAGCACTCAAGGAAAATAGCGGACATATTTTTCTTTGTTAAGGATTTGTATGATTTTCAGGATAGTATGGGGAGCAGCTTGAGGAATATGATAAGTAATCATTGATATAGCTCGAAAGTCCATTTGGCACCGATGGGTATACATTTTTCCCTTGATTATGAACGGAAATAGCATTCTAGAGGTTTTAGAGGAAAGTTTCGATAATGAGAAAATTAATTCTTAGTATGCATAGATCATTTCATCCTCCTGGCGTCATACCTTCTTCTCGCATAAAAAATCTAAACTAATTTTATTTGACCCATACGCGACATATACTGCGTCATCATTACTAAGTTGCAGCAATCACAAGAGGTGGCACCCCTACCGCCACTTCATATTGAATAATGTTATGTGATGGTTCAGTTTCAAAAACTATCCCTGAATATTCAATCAGAGTGTGCATTTTGATACTGCTCAAGTGATTGGCGTAATGGTACGTCATCCCTTTGACCTAACTCCAATGTGGACATCTATAGTTTGGACGGATATTTCCAAAATAAATAAATGAAAGGTTCATCCGTCTGCCAAAAGGGTCTATCAAAGTGTAGTACAAATGACGTTTAAGAAACCGACTGCTAGACTGTACTATGTTATTGCGTGGGTACGAGTACAATGATATCTTAAGATAGGCCGTTCGTGGTCTACCAATCAAATGAAGCTAGGATCACGAGTCTATTTTATTTCTAATGATTTTCAAGACGACTTTAGGATATGCGATGCATTTAATCAGGGCTTACAGAAGGCTCCATTCTTTGGTAACTTTTAAATTGATTCATAAACGGCGACGTTGCTTAATTGCGCATCGATAATCAACATTCATTCTGTTACTCCCCTTCTCAGTCCTCACAAAATAATCATCAAAGGATGCTATTCTTGTTTCCTGGTACAAGTTATAGTAGCGCTCCGTTGCTAGCTTTCTCCTGACACAAACTTTGACTGCGGTGCTTTTGGATGGAACAATACAGATGAGATCTCTGAAATCATCAAAGCGGTAATGTCTTCTTTCCCAACAAAATATGAAATAAATGTATGAAAAAGGTGCAGACACTGAAGCAGAAACAATAGACGAATACGTTTTCCTCCTCTGATTGAAATTCCATGAAAATGAAGTTAGATTCTTTGTTGATAATTTTTTAATGAAATAAAGTGGGGGTCTCGAGCCAACTCTTTAGAAAAAGTAGAAAGAGCCAAGGAGGAGCTCATCCCGAATCTTAAGAGCCTGATGCAAAGCCCATCTACTATTTTCTCATCTCTTAAATTCCCGCATTGCCCTTCTCATTTATATTCTATTAGTGAAAGTCACGACTATACTAACGATTGCTTCCCTACTTTTCAATATGTGAAAATTATGGTCCAATGCAAAGCACCTGTGTTCAAAGTGAAAAATTTGGCAATCAGGGATCAAGCAGATAAGAGAGGAATACATTTAATTCGCGGACCTAGCATACACAGAATCCTCAGATTTTAAACTCTGTTTATCTCCTGATTTTTGTCCACTCTTCTTCTACTTCCAACATGGATTTTAACAACCAGATGATGCGAAGATAAGAAAATTTTTTGGAGAGCTAGAGAACTCTAGGAAACAGGTATGGAGTTTCTGGATAGCCCAAATAAATTCATAGGAAACAAGAAATCATAATGGAACTCCATGCGAAAGAAACCCAAAGGTAAATGGGTTCCAGAGGATGTCCAAAGGTCAACACAACAATTCCTGTAAGCCTCCAACCTAACCTTGTATGGATCTAAAAAATGAATTTCTTCCTTTGACCCTTGTCATCATGAAACTATTGGTTAATTACCAATTTTCATTCAAATTGTGCATATCAATCTGAAGATGACCATACACATCAGAATTTCATTTCATAGTTGAAAAGTTTAAAGGAACAACATAATCCATGGGAGAAGGAAGCACATTTTAACCTAAACTAAAAATAAATGATCAAGACTGTGATAAACCCATAGAATGTGCCGTAGAATCAAAATCACCAGACTGAAATCCTGAACACTATCTTCTGCATACTCCATTACCTCTGGCTATATAATTATATAAAGTTTCTCCTAATGATACTCACTTGGTTTAAAAATTGAAGGGTATAATGATCGCCGCGGTACATCTTATTCCTAAAATCTTTCTTATTAAAAATTTATTCAAACTATTTAACCAGTTAAATAATCATATTAAAAATCAATAATCACTTCAAAACACTTACATCAAATATGTTGAACAAATAGGATCATTAAGAACCTAGCCCCCTGGTAGCCACAAGAAGAGCACGGCCAGAATGCGATAAAGAGAGATAATAATCAAACATAGACCTTGATCTATAACTTCAATTTTTTTATCTTTCCTCTATTTTCCACTCCTTCCTCTTTTCTCATTAATTCAGTTTGAATTTGTCAAGATATCTCATTTTCATTTTCTTAATGCTGTATAAAAGGAAGTTAGAGGTAAGTATGGAGGGATTCAGGATGTTGCCTACGGACCTCCAACTACTCCTAAGAAGCCAAAAAGCCAAATAATTATAATTTGGCCCAAAGAATGTGCTCTAAAAATCAGATGGATTGTTCTAGCCCATTAATCAATCTCCCATTCAATTAGTGTAAATGGTTTACACCAATGGAACTTAAAAAATTCATCAGTAGTAAGATTGCTTGATATTTATTTAATCTCTTCTTGAAATTTAAATCAACTAATATGAAATTAATAACATATAACTCAACAAATTATGTTTATATACAAAACATATGCAGATACTGATATTTATTTAAACTTCACAAACATTCAAATAATTTAGTTAATAAGATGATAATATCAGTATTTATATTATTAAATAGATATCAAATTATGTGTTTATGAGCACATTTATGATGTTATTAATTTCATATTAGTTGACTTTAATTTCAATAAACTTTTGACAATGTGCCCAAGCTACCACATATGTCTGTAAATGAACATTTGACATCAAAAAGGGACAGGCGAAGGTAGGATTTAAGTTTTTTTAGGCCATTGAAATTTTGTTAAAATTAAAGTGATTATGGATTGCTAAACTGATCCATATTAATTATTTTGACAGACATGCATCGGCTTTTTAGTTTAAATGAAACATATGGATATGATAAGAAAACAAATGACATTTAACAAAATTTAGCACTAAATGTAGTGCTCAATTAGAATTTAAACCATCGTATAGCTCTCTTAAACATACACTCTTAAGACCCCATATAAATTATCATGTCACCATCTCATTCGACTATCTTGTTATCGAGAAAAGGCTTTATTCATGATTCTTAAATTGCATAAATATCATATCTGTTGGTTCATTAATTATATTCATATGAATTAGTGAATAGGTAACAAAAGAGTAAAGGATACATCCTACCGTACATTCCTTGTGGAGACGACCCTTTCCCATCACTGACCAGTCAGATTTCTTATTTGTAAATGATTAAAAAAGTCATTATTTGAACTCAAACACACAATGACATAATTTTACCCTAAATTTGAGTTTATTATACAGATTAATTTTGAATGAGCTAAAGGGAGACAAATTTGAGATGCAAGATATACATATAAAAAGTGAAGTAAAGAGAAAGAAAGTATTCACACGTATAAAAATAGATAGGAATAGAGGCAACAAGTAGGGGAAAGAGATAACTAACAAGTTGGATCAAGAGAGCAGAAAATTAAAGAAGTGGTGCAAGAGTATAGGTTAACAAAGATAACATCAAAAGTGTTCTCGTCGGTCATTCTGTGAGATTAAGTAACAATTAGCCTTAGTATGAAATATAATTTCTTAAATAAAATAAAATGATTGAGCATAACTTACCTGCTCATAAATTTTGATTATCCTTGGTGCCATCATCAGAGTTTGACTATTTGTCATGACAACAAAATCATGCTTGCATCATCATCAGCATCTCAATGATGTCTACATTGACGTGCGTCTATGATATGTGGTGATGCCTTGGCCGACAGAGAATAGTAATTCCACTGGTGCACTTGTTGGCTCAAGACAATAAACCTGAGTGCAATTTTCGACAACTTGGGAATGTAATGCCTGGGACCTCCTTCTAACATCTAAAGGGGGTATCATCCTCCTAACTTCATGGGTTGTTGAGGTACTTCTCCGGCTCCTGCATGGGCACTCAGCATGGTCGATAATAATTACCTGATTTCATAAACTAGAGTGTACATGTAATGTAATCTGGTGGTCATTGGCATTGCAACACTTGTCCCAGCCAAATTCATCATCACATGTATCAAGAGCAAATGTAGACTCAAAGAATTGATAACAAGATAAATGCAAGTGTATATACATATATTTTGGATGTTTCTGGTATTATTAATTTTGAATTTATCATGTTATCACTTGAATTAACAAAATATTTATGCATTACCTAGAAATTCCAATTTTTGCACATTACGGTTATTTTTCACTAACTTCCTTGACTTCTCTGAAGTTGAGCAGTTTGATTAAAGACAAATATTTTGTAGTTCCAAATGTGCAGAAATTTACAAGAGTTAAAAGATACAATTCTTAGGGAATTGGAGAATTTTGGGAGCTTAGAGATTCTACAAAGGGGCTTAAAAGGATCAAGTCGAGTTATTGACCTTCCAAAGAGAATTCTGAGGAAGATAAGCCACTACCTGAACTCCCATTGGGCTCTCAAAAGCCTTCCAAAGGAAGAAGTTGAAGATCACAAGGGGAAGCTTTCAACCAATGGATAAAAAGAGGCAAAATGGCAGGAAAACGTAATATTAAATTACCAAAGGGACATTGTAGTAACTCTTCCTATGGATAAATACTCCTTTTCTCCCTCATTTCCCCTCATTCCAGATGTGCTTCAGAAAGTGGCCGGCCAGTAGGGCAAGGCATATTTCAGAATCCAGGTTGCTCAACCTGCTTGATCTAAGTTTATTCAAGTTATCACTCAATCTCAACTCTTCTTTGCATTGAAAAATGCCTGATCCAGGAAAAAAATAAAGATACAGACTTGAGAAGAAGCATTGATGGCTCATTAATCTTTCACTGAGGTTTTAGGAACTTAGATTCCCATTCTCCCATCATGATCCAACTATTTCCCCTTTAAATTCATCACTTTCTCACTCTAAACACTCATTTCCCCTACTTTCTATCTCTATAATAGACTCTGTCTCTCTAGACCTTCATCCATATCCCTAATTTTTTCCCTCAAAATTTCATAAAAAATCTACTTCTTTTACACCTTCAAATTCCATCTCAAACTCCTTATACACTCTCTCTTCATTTTCTTTATATCTCTTCATTTCAGTCATTATCTCTCTCTCTAAACTCGTTTATTTCTCCCTCTAAAATCCATTCCTATCTCTCTCATGATCTTCCCTCATCTTCCATTTCAAATCTCAAGAAAGTCCCATTAAAAAAACAGTTTTCTTCTTCAAAAAACTCGTTTCCTCCCCTTGCGCCGTCGTCGTGCGCTGGTGTGCAGCGCTTGTGCGGCAGGGACACCCCTCTGCCCACCGGTCCGCACGCGCACAGCACATGTGACCGCAGGGCACAGGAGTGCTGTGTGCAGGAATTTCTCAAAGTGGTTATGTCCTGACCCTATTGGGCCAAGCCCATTTGGGTTGACCCAATATGTTGCCTTAATTTGGTTGACTTAGTCGCTCATCCTTAGTGGGCTCACCCACTAAGGCCAGCCTAAATGGTCCAGGTTGGGCCCATCAACCCAAAGGCTCAAACAGCTCTGCCTCCACCGCTCCACCGTCGCTGCTCGCCGCCACCGCTCCGCCGCCACCGCCCGTCGCCGCCGCCACCACAACTGCCGAGAGATAGAAAAGTTAAATTTATATTTTTCGCATTTCAAAATTCAAAACATTAGGAAAAATTCTGAAAATTATTTTCTGCACTTACGAATTCTAAAATAATAGAAAAAATCCCTAAAAGTAACACAATCAATTTCTAGTGGTTTTAACATTTAAAGATTCTAAAAAAATCTCTAACTCTCATTTTTCATATTTCTAGTGGTTTTTGGTGTAAATTAATTCCAGAAAATTCTAAAAATATTTATTTTACATTTATGATGTTAATTAAAATTAGTAAAATTAGTTTAAAATATTTTTAGTATTTTTCTGCCTTAATTTACATCATAGGAATATATTTTTGCTTTAATTTAAATCATAGGAATGTACATAATTGATAACAAAATCCAGGAAAATCCCAAAAATTATATTTCTTACTTTTAAACTCATTTACCTCATTTGAAGCTTGAGAAAAAAATTGAAATTCAATTTCTGTCTTTCTGTGGATCAATCCCTTACTTGCCCTATATTAATTATAGAGTATTTAAGTGGAAATTTTAATAAATATTTTTGGTTAAGTCTGAATTGAAACAACGACCTTTAATCCCTAAATTTGGACTTATCAATGATCTTTGAAGATAGGAAAGCATATTATGCTGGCATAATGGGTGAATTGACTCTAATTTTGAAAATGGATCCAATATTAACTCGAGTAGAGGTGTGATTTCAACAGAGCAATATTTCATATCGCACGAGCTTTGCACACATTGCACTGGACTTGGTTGTTAATGCATCTCTTCACTTTAATGCCAATAATGTGACAGAATTGTGCACAGTGCCCACAAGGTGGGTTGTAAGTATAGTGACTTATGCTATGACTTCAGTAATAGACAATTTGTTTGTTGAGCAAACAAATACTTAACCATTGCGTGATGGAACATGGATGTCCACATATTCATCAAGCATGACACATTTACTCATAGAGGTGTCATAGTCCATCGCCAGTGTCACAATGAACCATAGAGCCATATTCTCAACCATTTCACTCAGTGGAAAAAGTGCCCTCCAACATGTCAAGTGTTGAGTTCCAACATGTTGGGCAGTCAAATAGTATTTTATTTGAAGTTTTCATTTAAATTTTTTTTGTAAATGTAACATATTTATCTATTCATTGCATGGCGCCCTAAAATGGAATTAACAATTGGTCTCCCACAACCAACAACCATTACTAAAGGTGCAAGTTTGGATGATGCAATGACACCCATGATTGATTCAAATGGTTTTTTTGTGTCTAGCAGTGAGCCTATACTTTTCTCTAGTATGGCAGCAATCACTAGTAAAAACTAATCTTCAGTATGGCATAGATAATGAGGTTTGAGGGTGTGTGCAGTGCAAGTGTGTGATGATCCATACAAGATTAAGGACTTACGGTCTTCAATAAATCCATAATGGCAGTTAGAATTGTTATATTGTTAGATGAACTATCTATAGTGATTTTTCAAAGCTTTGACTCAGTGCCATACTAATAAATGGCTTCCATGACAATACTTGCCAGGTTTCCACTACTGTAGGATTCATTGATTTTATGACGCCCAAGCAGTATCTCATAAAGCTTCCACTCGGTGTCAATCTAGTGGACCATGACACCTAACAAAGCATTGTTTTTTTGGATCTCCATTCATATATTGTAAGAGAGATGATGTGCAAATTAGCAAACGTGGCCACCAATTTTCCTCGCACTTCACTTTTTTACACTCCTCCCTTTGTCGCTTTCACAATGACCTAACTAGGGACATCCTTTGACATTTGTCTCCCTTATAACCCCAAACTTCTGAAGGACTACTTCTTCACTAGTCTCTCAGGTATATTATTGCTGAAAATAAATCTAACAAATTCCTCCTTGGTTTGAACCATGGCTATCCCACTGAGGTATAGCTTGCTAGAATGTATTACATTATTATGTCACAATGAATTGAACAAATCATAATAAATTTAAAAAAAAAATTTCATGATACAAAATGCATAAGATTTTCAAAAATCATGCAAATCATATGTTTTGTAACTTTATTTTGGTTTTGGTTTGACCAAAACACAATCAGCTTTTTTATTATAATCAAATTGCTTAAGCCAACTTTAAAAACAGCTTCATGAAGGTTACTTAATAAACAACTTTCTGAACCTCTTTATGAAAGCACGATACTATATCAGTTTTTACTGATTAAAAGCTTCATGAATGCAAGATAATAAGCGGCATGCCTAATACTTGAAATTATAATCATATACTAAATAGAAATGAACGGAGAACTCCTCTTCAAAATGGTGCCACTCTCAAGAGCAATAACAGAACAATCCTCCCGCACACTTCATAGAGAAACCATTAAAATCTAAGATATTGAAGAAAAGCACTACTACTTAAGTTATCTGCTCATTGTGAACCAATTCTTTCCAGATTCTCGTAAAGATCAACGTTTATTTTTTCAGAAATGGAATTACACTCCCTTGCACTTCACATTAAAACTATTCAACTCAGGGTAAACGAATAGCCTAGAATAAGTGCAAACATGGTGGATGGATCATAGAAGTTATTTTAGAATGTTGGATCTAACAAAAAGGCTTTGAATAGAATGCCATTTGGAAGCATGAGGAATATCTAATATCAAAAAAATGCTATCAATGACGCACACAAGGGGGAGGTGCTGGGTAATGGAAGCTCACCCAAATAAGAGCATCATCAGGATATATTTGTGACATAATTTTTTAAATTCAAATAACAAATTAAATATTAAATACACATTCCACATCAAATAAAATATACAGATAAAATGTTTCACCAAACCTAGTTCTGTGTATGATGGAAAGAACTGACTTTTTGATGAGAACAAATGCTCTCCATATATCGGAGTCATAGACTAAAAGATACCTTTCAATTGGAAATAATTGTACTTTATCCCATCATTCAATTAGTTATCAGTGGTATTAGAGGACCTAATTCAATATTAATATAGATAAATATATGAAAAAAATATACAAGGAATAAACACTCATAGAGTTTTTCTTCAGTTTCTTCAATTTATTAAGTTTATTCTTTTTTTTATTTTATTGTTAACCTTATTGGTCAATTAGAAAATAGATGCAGGGCTCTAATTTCACCTCTTCTAATATATATTCCTACAGAGCCATTGCTGTCACATGTGTAATTTTCTCAATTTGAGTCATAAACTCTATTAGTAATCATCTATGATCTGCCAACATGATATTATTTTTTCAATTAGATGATGGTGGACCCTAATCACTATGAGCTTACTCTTGTTCTTTGGTAAAGGAATGGTAAATCTCTGTAATTATTGAAAAATCAGGAAGTACGCTCTATTAATGGGAAGAGCCCACTAATTCTGCCATATTTATGACTATGCTGAAGTTGGAGTAGTTAAATTTTCATACATGACCCAATACAGAAAAAATATTCATTAAAGATATGGAATAAAATTGACTACATCCTCAGAGAAAAAAATGAGTCATTATATTTCAAAACTTGATGTAAGATTCTTCTATTAAATTCAAAATACTTCCCCATGGTTTTCTTGCAATTCTTGCAATGATTGCGGGCTAGAACAAATAAATAAATAAATAATGAAGATAACAGAACATGAAGCCACTCACACCTTTTTAATAGAAATAAAGAGAGCTGAGAGAAGCACTCCAACATGCCTACAACCCAGAGAAGCCCTTCAACTGTCAGAGCTGAGGGGGGCAATCCAAACGGGAGGGGAGAGAAGGACAAAAGTGAACTTCTCTTTAGGGAGTCATCTTGAGAATGAATAAATAATATTGACTTAAATTTTACCATCATGGATGTGGGATGAGGGGACACCTTAGATGGGATGGTTTTGGGATGGGACAGTTTAGGGAGGATACAATTTGTGATAGGACAATTATAGACCAACCTATGGAAACTGAGATGAGACATGGGATGAAAACAATCCCAAACCATTTGGCTTCCCCGTCCTACATGATGGAGCACTATACCAAAAATACTATCCATTTGTGCTCTAATTACTGCTAGTTATCCATTTCAACTTTGAATATTGTATCCACCCTATGTTCTCCTAGTTTATGAGCTATAATAATATCTTCCATTGAAAGTCCTTGTGGATATGCCTACTAACACATCCTTCCTCTAAAACTCAGCACGATCAAATTCAACAGTTTTAATATTATTTTTAGGACAATAGAACTTGTAGCCATTAGACCTCTTGAGATATATGTTGAGATGACCACTTGCATGACACATATCCTAAGAGCTCTAATTTGGATCCTAAATACTGATCTTATCTGAACATGCCAAATGAATATAAGATAAAGAATGTTTCTTGCCAGACCATAACTCATAGGAAGTTATGTTCACAAATATGGTGGGGGAACTTATTAAAAATTTGAACTGATATTTTCAATGATGACTGTCCAATCACAGCCCCATGAATTCCCTGAAATGTTATTTCTTTTTGTTCAGTGACTCCATTAATGTTAGGACAAAAAAAATAGACAGCCAAGATTTGTCCAACTTCAAAGCTTGATATTTGACAATCCAAGACTATTGAGCTGAAATTTTAAGGGTAGATTAATCTTTTGTCCCTCCTTCCATCCATGCCCATGGATATATAAATTGAGATGCGGATATTCGTAAAAACTATCCTTAAAATTGATTCCCATCTGTGTGCGCTGATTGAAAGAGAATGAGTTTCTGAGATTCACCAAGCTTATTCATCGCAATCTACGTGTTGGAGAAAAGGCAACAAAGATGAGAGGGAGCTTACTTGCACTCACAAATATCCAGGGTCCAGGTGCAATCTAAAGATCTATGGGCAACATCCTTGCCATACATTGGTTGTATTCGTCCTCAACGTTAACATTCGGGCATGACATCATCTGATCATATCATCACATCACATCGTTATATATTTTGATTGGATCTTACTTACTTGATGTCGACATCCATATGTCATCTTACCATCATCCCATTACGTGAATGATTATTTTCATCACATCGCTCCAGTCAATGTGCTTTATTATCTCGTTATTATCTCGTCAATGTGCACTCACTTATTCTTCTAATGTTCTCATTATCACTATCTATTGTAATTATCTTAATCTTAATAATATTTGTCACCTTCTTACCATACATTTTCCTCATCTCTTAACCCTATATTTTATATTTATCTCCCTCGTCTCATGAATCAGGGTTTGAATAATATTAAATCATTAATTACCATTCCCCATCGAGCAACCCAACGTAGATTAGGCTTTGCCCGTCCCGATGCCGGTATCGGATGCCGGTACCGGGATGGATGCAGTATCGGATATCGGAAATGAAATTTCCGATACCCATTTTCTTCGATATCCGGATACTGGATATCGGTATCAGATATTGGTTGCTACAGTGCCGATATCCGATACGATATCCGTCCCGATATCGGCATCCGTCTCCGTCTCAAGGGGATAGATGATGGTACCGAATATCGGTTGTGGATATCGGTTTTCGAAATCCACATCGAAAGTATAGTTAACAATATAATTAATTGACAATTATTCAGCGAGATGTCGATTTATCATGGGCCAGAGAGTAAGTAGATAACCTATTAAGAGTTAAGTCATCACATTTAATATATACAGCCACACATTTTTATTTTTTTCCATATGGGATAACTGGATTCGGGGTGTTAAACTCCGAATCCCTTTATCCCATATGGAAGAATATAGAAATGTTTACTTCTATTTATTGGACGCTGTGATAACTTATTAAATAATGACCAAATATAAGGCCCAATATATATATATATATCGAATATGTATTATAATATAATTTTACCATTTAATGTAATATCAGATTCATTTAATATATACAAAGAAATATTTCTAAATTCTTCCATGTGGGATAACAGGAATCTGAGTTTACATTAAACTTCGAATCCTGTTATCCCATATGGAAGAAAATAAAAATTTTAAACTCTATATGTTAACTACGATTCAAATAGAGTAAAACAATTCAATACCGGTTCCGATATCTGGCATCCGGTATCCGTCTCTGACATCCGGATATCGGAAAATCAATATCCGGTATCCGATACCTTATTCGTCCTCACCCCCCCGATATCCAATACCGATATCCGTCTAACCCCTTATAGACGGATATCGATCGATATCCGATATCCGATATCCAGCCCTGTCCCATTTTTTCCCAGATATCAGATATCGGTTGTCCGATACCGGATATCGGACGGATATCAGTTGGGCAAAGCCTAAGATTGTCGTTGATGATGAGATAGTTAACAGGGACAAACAAGGAGTCTAAGGCAGCACAAACTTTATCTCATAATATTAGATCAGCCTTTGGATAATGATGATACATATATTTATTAGGTTAATATGACCATATTTACTATTTTATTTTAGTAACTTGATTATATATTTATGTCATCAAGCCTAAAATGATTAATTTTTTTATATGATATTGGGAATTATAAATTTGAGGCATTTTAACAAAATTCTAACATCATAGTCTCATAGAGAATAATTTTTTTAATCGTGATATTGCTTTTCACGAATGTTTTCATGTAACATTCATTAAGATATGGTTTTTTCTAAGCTACATATATATATATTGTGCTTACACTTAAATTTATTACAACTATTTTAGGTTTTTTTGGCTTAATTATTTGGTGTACAACATGTTGCCATTAAATTCGAATAAATGGTGACTAGCAAATGCCCAACCAATATCCGTTCGATATCCGGTATCAGACAACCAATATCCGATATCCGCGAAAAAATGGGATGGGGCTGGATATCGGATATCGGAAATCGGTCGATATCCATCTATAAGGGGTTAGACGGATATCGGTATCAGATATCGGGGGGGTGAAGACAAACAGGGTATCGGATATCGGGTATCTGTTTTCCAGTATCCAGATCTCGGTGACAGATACCTGATGCCGGATATCATTTTTTGATATCCGGATATCGGAACCGGTATCCGGATCAAATGGTTTTATTTTATTTGAATCTCAGTTATTATATAGAGTTTAATATTTTTATTTTCTTCGATATGAGATAACAGGATTCAAAGTTTAATGTAAACTCAGAATCCCATTATCCCACATGGAGGAATTTAGAAATCTTTCTTTGTACATATTAAATGAATCTGACATTATATTAAACGGTAAAATTATATTATAACCCATATTCG
Source organism: Wolffia australiana (assembly GCF_029677425.1). Classification (NCBI taxonomy): domain Eukaryota; kingdom Viridiplantae; phylum Streptophyta; class Magnoliopsida; order Alismatales; family Araceae; genus Wolffia; species Wolffia australiana. The sequence goes on from NC_135846.1 coordinate 5,828,615, forward strand.
CTATATTTATTGGCGCTCATATTTAGTCATTGTTTAATATATTATCAGAGCGTGCAATAAATAGAAGCAAAAATTTCTATATTCTTCCATATGGGATAAAAGGATTCGGATTTAACACCAAACCCGAATCCAGTTATCCCATATGGAAAAAAATAAAAATATGTAGCTGTATATATTAAATGTGATGACTTACCTCTTAAAAAGTTCTCTCCTAACTCTCTGGCCCACGATAAATTGACCTCTTGGTGAATAATTATCAATTAATATTATTTGTAAATTTACTTTTGGTGTGGATATCGAAAACTGATATCCAATGTCGTCATCCTCCCCCCTGAGACGGAGACGGATGCCGACATCGAGACGGATATGGTATCGGATATCGGCACTGTAGTGCCGATATCCGATACTGATATCTGATATCTCGATATCGGAATGAACGGTTACCGGAAAATTGACTTTCCGATATCCGATACGGTAGCCGTCCCGATACCGGCATCCAGTACCGGTATCGGGACGGGCAAACGCTAATGGTGACCCATTATCAAGATCTAGTATGACTGGCATTAGCTGACCATTGAAAATAAGATATTATGGCATTGCAAATTACAATGAGAAAAAGGCCACTCATTTATTGACAATGTTTTACTTTTTATTTTCAGAGATGACATTCGCCTATGGAAAAAGGTGAAATTTATATGAAATTGATGGGTCACGTGGACCGATGACTGCTTATTCAATCAAGTATTTATTTATTATTTATTTAAGGTACTTAACGTCAAAAATGGTGGAGTGAATCACATGTCACATGGGTTACAGTGCCACGTTATGTGGCACACATGTGTATAAGTGGCCCTAACATATTATAACATGGTTGGCGCACGAGAAAAGTTGATGGACTTGGTGAGGGCTCATGTGGTACCATGTCACACACATGGTATTCAATATATGCATTTGTTTTAACAGAGGGACAAGTGGCATAATGTGAGCCATTGATTAAGGAAGAAAAAGAGGAAACTCCACCAATCATTGCTAGCATTAGGAAGAAAATAAGGAATAATCCCTAGATGCAATCTCATAATGATGAATCATAAATTGGGGTTTAAATGTCATTTAAGGCTTCTTGTTTATACTACATTATTTATGATTTTCCTAACAACTGTAGAGAAAGGTTGGAATCCATAGGGAGCAAGTATTGAAAAATCAAATTGTAACTTTATTTTATTCATTTATTTATTTTATGAAATTAAAAATAATTCAATGAAAGAAAACTAATAACAATTAATTCAAAGTATATCTATGAAATATATAAGAAAGTCATAAAAAATATTCCTTTTAACATAGTTCATTCCAAATTATAAAATAATTTTCAAAAATTTATCAAACTTTATAATTGAAACTCCAAATAATTGTAATCAAAATATATTATCTGGCTCTAAAGGAGCAAAGAGTGACGGATGACAGGTGAGTGGGGTGGAGTGGATGAATGGAATATTTCTGTTGATCATGACTGATAAAGTGACTGATTGCATTGACGAACAATGGATGGGGGGCAAGTGATGACTATTTACCATCGACAATGGCGGCGGAACTGGAGAAACACATGACAATGAATCACGGAGTCGAAGGTGGCATATGATGATGAAAACCTTGGCCATTAGTGATGATAACCTTGACAAAGATAAGGAGACATGAATCAGGAAAAGAGGAAGATCACCCTAACTTCTTCGTCCCGTGCCTAACGGGCTGAGTGCCATTTTGTCTTCATTTTTCTTGATCTCAACGTCAGTACTTCAATCGTTCACACTTATAATACTAAATGGACCAAACAATATTTTGAATTAGCCAAACACTCCACTAGTCATAGTTTGGAACTAAATCTAAGGGTGCCTTATATACAATGAGGTGGATTTAAATTTGAAAATGCAAAATTTTTGGAGGGAGAAATGACATTGCCCTCCCAATTTCAGACTGCAACCATTTTTGGATCCTTACATATCATTGTTTCAAATCATAAAAATCTAACCCATCCAATTTTTTATCCTCTATTTTGTGAGGCAGATTGCTGGCAAGCCAAGAAATTCTACGAGTAAAAAATTCCAATTTTTTTTAATAAATTCAAATTTCATGAACTACAAAAATTATTGTATTTACAAGTTTAAGATGTCAAATATCCATCAAACTCCCAAAGATTGAGATCTCCTTGTATATAAATAAAAAGAAGTAAATATTTTCGAACTTGTAAAAATATAACATTTATAAAATTAACGTCATAAATATTGTTATTCTGGAAAAATGGAAATTCATTCTAAAAGTCCATTAACTTGTACAAATATTACATCCACGAATCAGCTAACTTCAGGGCCTGATGTCCAATGATCCTAAAGGTTGATCGCGCTTAAATTTTAAGGACAGCTTTGTCTCTTGTTCTTCTTCCATCCATCTGGTTGAATTATTGGATGAGCCCCTAATCTTTGTAAAAAAACTGTGAACTCACATCCTCCTTTAAGGTGTTGATTGAAAAAGAGTGAGGTTTTAAATATCTATCAAGTTTTCATTGGTTAGTTCAATGTTTGGAGAAAATCAAAAAAGAATGGGAGAGGCTTTCCTACATCTCAAAACTGACATGGTCATGGAGGAATATAACGACCTGGGGCAATTATTCTTGCCTTACACTGATTCATCTCCATTAATCTATTCTGTTAATTCATCACTTCCTTTCTTTGCATTTCGTTTTACCACCACCACTACATTTCATCCTGCCATTTCCGTTCGAGATATCTGCCTCTTCTCCATTTAACCATAAACCCTAATTCAACCTTTTCATCATCCTCTTTTTGTATTCATGTTCTACATCCATCATCACCCCTTCCCTATCTCATCCATCTCAATCACGCATCCTTCATTAGTCCATTCACATCGTCTTATTGTGACTCTCACTAATACATGTCTAAGCCTCACAAAATAGTTACTATGACCTTCTCGCCTCACAATTTCCATAGCCATATGTATATATCCTCATCTTTATGTATTTACCACTGGGAGAGTTTTAAATCCCTAATCAGAATTCATTGAGAACACAACCCAAGCGGATCCTATAAGTAGTATAAGATAGAGATATTTCATCTGATCATTCAATGTCCATCTTGAGTATCCATTGAATAGGACTATTTATATTATGGTCTCTTATTATTTTTTAGGCTATTCCATATACTCTTGGACTGCAATATAAAAGTCACATGGGAATAATTATCAATAAATATTTATTTTAATGAACTTAAAACAAAATCTGGTAGTCTGCTTGGCTTGACAGCAACATCATATCCATAACTAGGAAACTGACGATAAAATGGATAATTTGGACATTTTCAATTTGGGCTTGGTGGCGACCATGACTACACATTGGAATCAAAGTTGCCCCCACCTCTACACGAGACGCTCTGTGTCATGACACATCGTCAACACCAACTTCAGAACTGCCCTTTAGCATGACACATTGACACTTCGTTTATAAATAGGCCAAAGTTGCTTGAAACACTTGGTTAATCTTATTTCAAGAGTTGAAGCTTTCTTCTTGAGAAATTTTTGCTAATCTTCTCCCCTTCCCAGCCGACGCCGTCGCCACCAGGGGGGAAACATCTGCACGTCGCCCGCAGGCAGGCCGCCCGCCCACGCAGGCTGCCCGCCACACCACCGCATGCACACGGCCCATCAACGTGGCGACCGCGCGTAGAAGCCCGCCCACGCAGCTGTCGCGCGTAGCCGTCCGCCTATGCGGCTGCCGTGCACGGCCGCTTGCCCTTGTGGCCGCCGTGTGCAACCGTCCACCCACGCGGCTGCCACGCACAGCCACCTGCCCTTGCGGCTGCCGCACGCAGCTGCTTGCCCATGCAGCCTCCTCGCGCCCACACGATCCCTACAATCAACATCTAAGCTTCAGATCCTTCATTCTGCAAGCGCACGCCCTGTTTATCATTTAGGTCTCAGGGCGCTGCTCCAAACCCCGCAAGGGGGCGAATCCCCCCTTGGCCCCCCCGTCAACTGACCACGCAGTTGGATCCGTGACACCCTATCGAAGCACATGCTAATTGTCCCGCCAACGACGCGTCGAGAATTTCCCGCATCGCCACGACGCACTACTCTAGTGCCGAGGTACTTTCTGCACTCTTTGGTGATCGTGTTCTTTATCCAGTACTCTTCGAGTGTTTATCCACTACCGTCGAATTAGTTTTGGATTTTGAATCTTCACGCCATTGGACTGAATAGGCCGTTGAATCTTCTAGCGATCGCGAGTTCAAATTTGTTGAAATTGTTAATTTGATTTCACCGTGGTGGTTGTAAGGCAGTACTCCCGCCCTCGACGAGGAAAGGGGCTGCACCATCAGTATTTACGCTGGACTTATATCTTCGAATTTGATTGTGTGATTTGTGGTCTGTTTTGTCCCACCCCCACTAGATAGTCTTCTCACCCAGTTCCCCCTAGTCATCCTTCATCAGGGCTTGGGTAGGTTTTTATGAACCATGTGTATTATTAACTATTCCTATGATGTATATTATATTCTATATCTAGCACAAAATCACAATGTCACCTAACTCCAAGTTATATAATCATTAAGCCTTTTCAAAACATTATTTGGTAGCATACTTGTTCTCATACAAGAGTGGTTCTTGAAATACTTATATCTATCAAATTATTTTTCTTCCTGTTCTACAATTATGGTTTTATAACACCTTCATACACCAATATAGAATATCTCTAACCAAGTTTAACTTGCTTCCCTGATTCCAAATCCTCTAGAAAATTCCTCCCTTTAAGATTTATTATCCAGATTGATAAACCAGCTCTCCAGCACATGATAAATTTATAGTTTCTGGTTATTCAAAATTTTGAACTGTGTAGATTTCTTGAAATAATAAAACAAATGTCTCTATTAGGGGATAGCTCAGAGCTAGTGCGAGCAAGGACTACATATATAATGGAAACTTCATAGATTTTTCTAAGATTCAATTCATATATATTTTTGTACTAGAAGTACATTTTATTATTTTTCAAATATAAATTTTCTTCTTTGAAATTGACATTTACTACTCAAAGTGTCCAAACCAAGCTTGGACCCAGACCATCAAGAACTGAAGGAAAATCAGACTACAGTTTATGTAAGGTTTAGATCTTTGATAAAAACTAGGATAAGACTAGAACCGTCCAAGCCTAAATGAGGGGGTTGAATAATAGGCCAGAGCTTTTTGTATTTGATACACAAAAATTACAAATGTACATTTAATGTCGTTGTGATTTAATTTTATGAAATCAAATTATACTTTTAGTTATGTGAAATCACTCAAATATATGTATAGTACGGATGAGGTTGTCTCTGTTGGGTTCAGTGCCATGGTTCGTCCATGGAAAACACGTTTCCACGGATGCAAAAGCGTGTCGATCAATCCTCAATTGATCTTTGAAACAAAACATTTAAAGTACATTTTGGGGAGCTCGTTCCACCCTTGACTTTACCACTATGAGATTGTTCTGAAGTCATTCACGCATCCAGCCTCTAGAAGTATCCACGCGATCACTCGGCGCTTGGATCTCCACCTCTTCTTGTTCGACTCTCCTTGAAGACTCTCTCCTTGGTTGAAGTAGAGAATAAATAAAGGAGGGGGCTCCCAAGTCAATCTTGCATGGGTGCTTAAAATGAGACCCCTTTTCCACTTTATATTTCACTTAAGGTTTTTCTCAAAAAACCTCCAAAGAAAAATATATCCACCAATGCCCTTATGACCTTGTGCGTGTGACCCTCTAGGCCTATGTATCGTTCTAGTTAATAACTTTAATGGCCCAATAACATTTATTGACCAACCTTATTAATTAAGTATATCAACATATAGATTAATTAAATAAGGATCGACAGGTTAAGCTTCCAGCCCGTGGGGTGCCAAGCTACACCTCGTGCTCTAGAAGATACCGAGTAGTCTCAAACTCTCTCATGGAACCTTTACCGTCATCGGTTACCGTATATGTATAATCCAATATTTGCGCCAAACTCTTGAATGACTTAGAGCATGGTTTATCTTCAAACCCTAATCTGTTATTCAATTAGTACTAATGCGTAACATGGATCATTGGATAACGCCTTCTCCAATATCCTCACTACCAAGGCCAGAAATTTTTCTGCATCGTCTTCCTCGCATCCATCTCCTCTTTTACTGAGGGCAAATTATCCCATCTTGACAACTCAATCATCCCCATAGGCTTCTTACTACATCCCATATATAACTTATTTGAATCCCATGATTAGAGGCTCGTAAGTCATAGTCAAAATGTAGTCATCCACTCACGAGATGTCCTTGGTGTCTCAGGTCAGTAGATCACTTATACAACTGTGACTTGAATCAACCTGATTGATGTTTAGGTATAATAGCATTCAGGGATTCATACAGATCAATTTAGTGAACTCTTTCTTCAAAGAGCACCCACTATCTGTCCTGAGTGTCGCCACACTAATAGTCATACGATCAGCTATACATATCGTATAAGTAGGATCAACAAGTGATATTCTATCCAGATATTTCGATGTATGTCTCGACTATCCATCGAATAGGAGTATTTAGAATACATGTTTAAAGAGTAGTGATCACTGTATTATGATCTCATCATAATTCACTAAGTCATTGCACGTATTCATGGACTTTATTATAAACATCACACTCAATAATAATGAAAGCAAATATTTTATTCAATGAACTTAAATAAACATGGTAGTGTGATTGGCTTGATGGCCACATAATATCCATCAGTCTCCACAAAGACTGGCTTTTATAAATGAACCTAATGACTTAATTAGTGTTAGAGATAAGAAGATGATGAGATGAGTGATTAGAGAAATTGAGTAAATGATAAGATAATATTATAGAGAAGTAATAATAATAAAGAGCATGAAATGGTAGAAAATGAGTGATTAGTTAGTGATATAAAGTAAGTAAAAAAAGAAACGCGTTAAGGTAATATGTAATAATGAGTATTAGTGGACTGTGTATGGGAAACTAGGAAATAGGGAGAGATAATGTAAGATATTATTTATATTACTTGTAGGACTAATATTTTTATAGATATAAGGTAGTAAGGAAAAAGGTTATTCAAATAAATTTATAGTGTTATAGTTGTGGCTGATATTAAGATAGGTACTAGAAGAGTTATACTCAGAGTTTGAATTAAGATGTAATAGAAATAAGGTGAAGAGAGAGATAAGTAAGCATACTATGATTAGTAGGATATGTGTGGGGTAAAAGAGATACATATGTAACTAAAGAGATATTAGATCTAAGTAAGTAGGGAGTATGATTTTTATTTTAGTGAGATACAAGGTAAGTAAGAAAATAAAAAGGGCGATAATAATTGAGATACATAGGGGAGATATATTATTCAGTTACATGTATATTGATGAGGTAGAGAGAGTAGAAGATGATAATATGACTTAGGAAGGATTAAGTGTTTTTCTAAAACATGTCAAATGTGAACCTTTAGAAGGTCACATCCCGAGACACCATATTTGGTATGACCAATGGGAAGGTGTTCCATGTCCTTGAGAAGGAAAAAGGAACAAAGTATGTTGAGGTATCCCTATCATACAAGGATATATGCAGCACCAAATATTTACTCTACGGTCTGAAAGGTCACTAAAAGAGTAACTATACGTAGTAACTAGTTAAGATTGCTCAGAGCAAGTTGAAGCATATGGATGTTTTAATTGCTTAACGTGTGGAAGAAAGTTGAGAAAAATGAAACATAAAGTTGAGGTTACGAAGTATCGTAAAGGTTACGATGATCAGTATTTGGATAGTGAACCTCGATTTTCCCTTTGGAGATATGGTGTCTTTGGAAGATAATCATGTTCCTATCATGAAAAAGAACATCACACCTGTTATGAAGAGATTAAGATATTCCCTAACTATTGAGAACAATAGTTGTTCCATTCATTTGATTGCTTTAGCAAGGATAGAAAGGGAATAATCATAGTGGATGATTCTTACCATTATCTCAAAGTGATGTTGCTCCTAACAAGAGAAAAAGCTATGTGAAGGATGCTCATCTTTATGAGCATATGTAATATTGTCAAAAGGTACAGAATCTAAGATGCATATGATGCATAATTAGCACGTTTGATTTTGAATCATATGCTAGATGCTAAAGTACCCATGTCTCCAAACTTATGAAGTGGATAACATGTCAATGATTTGTTGTAGTTGAGCATGGGGATGTACGTTTCTACACACCTGGAAGAGTATAAAACTTTTTGATGTGATCGAAGAAAATAGTACTTGAGTATGGAGTTCACATAGTTCATGCATGAAGATGTTACTTATCTTAACTTACTCGTCCATGTATTGGAAACAAAAGTGTTTTGTTGACTAAGGATTGTCTTGTTGGAATACACATATCTTCTACGAGAAGATAGTGAGAGCCAAAGTAGTCTCGGAAGGAATTCCTGATCCATAAATATCATAATCTCATTGGATGAGAAGTTAGTCCTAAACTTGTTTAGAAGTATACAGAAGAGGTTCATATGTTTGGTAGAAGTGACTAGATAACTAGATCATAATGTTGGACATCGTGATTTTGAGTTAATGTCAGAACACTCTACCTGAGAGATGGTGATCTCTAACATATGAAGAGGCTATTCAAACTTTTGGAATGAGCGAGAACATATGAATTCTGGAATTTGGTCCACACATCTCAACAAAGTTGTGAACTTGGTTGACACTCTTAAGGGTATGGTACCTATTAAGAGTAAGTAATCTTTTGATAAAGATTAGATGCTGATGGAAGGATTGAAATAGTTCAAAGCAAAATTTCATGGAGTAAGGGTTCACACTAGCTGCCATGATACAGTCCACCAGAATCGTTCTCGCCATAGATGCACACTATGATTACGAATCAATAATGGATCAAGGTGTATATGATACAACCTAATTATACATCCAAGTGTGCAAGCTGCCAGAATCCAATTATAGATTGAAGCAGACATTCTGAGGTTATAATATGAGTTTTGATAGAGTGATCAAATCTCATGTCTTCATTGACAATGAAGAACCAGCCATGCGAGTATACATGATGACCAGTAGGAGTCACAAATACGATCATAATTATCATATTCTTTGTGTAGGGTACATTCTACTCATTGAGAATGATATAGGAATGTTATAAAAGAATGACTGTCAAATATCTTCTCCGTGAAAGGATTTTGGATAAGTAACCTATGTATTGAGAAAACCGATCTATAGAGATAGGTCAATAAGGTAACTACTCTCCAAATCCATAAACATAGATGCCATCTCCAAAAGGAGTTTTGGGATGGGGAACTCTAAGAGAGGTTCATTGTGTCATGATAATGAGATTAATCGTGCACATCATTCTATGTGAAATGCCTGAAGTGGCTTGAGCTCTAATAGTTATGAGCACTAAAACAACATGATATGTGTTTTGGATGTCTTGAGAAGACAAAAAGGAAATATTGCGTTCATGGAGAAGATGCGTTGAAACTCAAGGGCTATATAAAATTGAGTTTTCAATGGGATTCAAATGATAGAAAGTCTACATTTGAAGTTATGTTTTATTGTATGAAAGTATAACCTATTGGAAGGTTTCCAAGTAGGTCACCTTAAAACTTGACGACGGGAGTGCAGTACATCATTGTAGTTGATGTTACCACAAGAAGAAATAGTGATTGAAATGTTCATCACTAACCATGCATTTATATTTGATCATAAACCCTATTCCATTATTGTATGACACCAATGGTGCTAATGCACAAGTGAAATAGTCTAGGTCTCCTCTGAAGTTGGAGAACTTCTTAAGACACTTCACTTGATTAGGAAGATCATCTTTAGTAGGAGATTACATAATGGAAGTGTTCCATTGACTAACATTATAGCAGATCCATGGACGGAGCCATTAGCTCAATGTATCTTGAATATCACTTGTAAACAAAGGTTTTGTTCACTAAGAGTGATTGGCTTTTGTCCAAGTGGGAGATTGATGGAAATATATGTGGCCGGCAAGCCAATCACACATTCCACATCTCATTCCATATTCATTAATAGAATATATTCATTATAGTGCACGTGTGATGCGTATAATGAAGTCCATGAATACATGATAGGACTAAGTGAATTATGATGAGATTGTAATGCGGAGATCACTAGTCTTTAAGCATGTGTTCTAAATATTCCTATTCGAAGGATACGCGAGAAGGACATCGAAGTATCCGGATAGAATAGCACTATCTAGCCTCACTCATATGATGAGTATGGCCGGTCCCGTAGCCATTAGTGTGGCGGCACTAAGGATAGATAGTGGGTGCTCTTTAGTGGAAAGAGTTCACTGAATTGATCTGTACGAATCCCTAAATGGTATTATACCGAACTGTCAATCAGGTTGATTCACGTCACGATTGTGTAAGTGGTCCTTCGACCAGAGACACCAAAGTGGTCTTGTGGACGGACGGTTGTACTTTGGCTATGGCCAACGAGTCTCTAATCATGGGATTCTAAACGGTCTTAGTTCGGGTGCATCAAGAAGTACACGAAGGCGATTGAGTGGTCAAGATGGGATCGTCCAGTATAAGAGATGAAAGCTCAAGGAAGACGATGCAACGAAGTCCTTGGCCAAGGCAGTGAAATATCAGAGAAGAGTTCTCCGATGATTTCCGAATGCATCAGTACTAACTCAGATGACCGATTAGGGTTTGACAGTTGACCATACCCTAAGTCGTCCAAGGAGCGTCAAGTGGATGAGGGATTATAATACACGGTAACCGATGATGAACAGGATCCATGAGTGAGCCAATACACACTCCTTTGTATCTTCTAGGACACGAGGTGTAGCTTGGCACCCCACGTGTCGGAGTCTTGACCTATCAATTGGATTAAATCGATCCGACGTTAATTAATCTATATGATGATATAGTTAATTAATTTGGAAGGCCAATAAAGGTTATTGGGCCATTGGAGTCGTTATCTAGATTGATACATGGGCCTAGAGGGTCACACGCAAATGGTCTTTTGGATGTTGGAAGATATACTGAAGTTTTGGGGTTTTTTATGGAAAAATACCCACTTAGTATAAATAGGGAAAGGCCCTGAGCAAAATTCACCCAGGCCAGAATTGTTCAGGGGCCTTTCCCCTTCTTCTCCACTTTCCCCACACCCCCTCTCCATCCCTGATGTGATCAGAATGACGTAACGACGCCGACGGAGAAAGAATGGGGCTCGTCAACGATAAGGAGGAGATCTGACGCGCCGAGGGCCGCATGGATACGTCTAGAGACTGCACACTTGAGCAGCTCGACTCGTCTCACTCCAGGATCGAAGAAATCACGAATGAGATTCGTGCAAGGTACACCGTTCCAATGTTTTTGTTGATGTCGTTCAATTCCCAAAGAGTCTTCCGCTACGCATCGTTTTGTTCGGTTCATCCATCTCAAGGCCTATAGAACCCAACAGGTCCAGCCTAACACAGCCCTAAAACCAACAAGTCAGAGCTTATCTCATATCAATAATCGTGAAAATTGAGATAAGTATTTAAATTCTGATTATTATATCAATTGAATATCTGAAAGACATCCCCTCTTGCGTGCATGCAGAGTTATGAATAAGTGCATATTGGGCCTTGTGAATGTGGGCCTTTGGTGGGTTCTTGTGACGGCCATTAAGGACTCCATGTGTGGCGTTGTGTGCCAATAGAGCTTGCCAGTTACTGGTTGGCTTGAGCACTTTATGTTCACTAGCTTGTTGTTGGATTGAGTGCTGCCAGCGCTTTGCTCAGCTGCGGGCTCTTGACATCACTCAGATTAAAAATCAAATTTTTATTGAACTTCTTCCACGCAAAATGTACAATACCCACCTTGCATGAGAATTAAGCACATTAAAGATAGTAATTTAAAAATATGTCCTACATGAGAATGTATGGTGATGGAGCGCATCCAGACGACGCCAACAAATCATCAGTGGAGCCGTCATCACCATCAGTAGCATCGCAGCCAGTCCGTGTCCGACTGGCGCGCCAAAGCATCTGTGAAAACGCCCGGGTTTAAATATCCCAGGTCGAACACGTTCATTATCTGTTTTCATTGGTTTAGTTTCTGTCTTGTGTTTGTCACGATGAATGCTCCTACTCGTTGTGATGCGTCCATATCGTTTTAATTTTGAATCATTTTATCTCTTAGTTTTCTTATTTATGTTGTAAAAGGGGGTCTTTATTGGGCCCCTTGTTGGACACTTTGTAAGGGGCCCGTCATGGCCCTATATAAGGACATGATGAGCCCCACGTTCAGTCAGATCTGAAAGTTTGCTTTTTGCAGTTATTTTCCTCCAGGTCTCACCCCAAGAAGAAGAAGGAAAGGAAGAGGAAGAGAAGGAGAGCAAGAAGAAGAAGAGGAGAAGAGAAAGAAGAAAGAAGTGAGAGCCGGGGTAGATAGGATTGTGAAGGAATCGCTGCCAACTAAGCTTCCTTCCCTTGCCCCTCCCTGAATTCATCAAAGCATCGTCACTTCAGAAGAGTTTCCTCCGCTAGGTCTCTCGAACGGAATTCTGCACCGCCGCGTAACTGTGCCAGATCCACCGAATCCTGTCGGAATGCGCCACGCTCCCGTGAATCACCAGCAGTAGTTTGACCCAACCATCATATGGTGCCAGGTCGTCGTGGCCCCCTGCACCGCCACGGATGGAGTCTCTTTGTGGAACACTGATCCCGCCAGCAGTCGATTGATCCCCGTCCCCGAATGGATGCAACCGAACCTTGAATTTCTGTACCATTACGGACAAGCCTCTCCCCGCGGGTCGTTGAACCACTCCTCCGGAGGTACTATCGTTCTGTCGTATGGGAGCCAACCCGGCGTGAGACACCGCACAGCCATGGTCAGAAGTCATTCCGCGGGTCCCAGAACACGCTTGCTACTGGTCAATCCGCGCCCTCAAACTGGTGTTCCCAATCAATTGCTCTCGCACAGCGACGGACAGAATTTTCTTCCATGGGTCGCTGACTTCTGTCAGTGGCTAGTTGACCATGCCTGTGAATAGTAGGCATTGGTAATTCCCAGTGGATTGATCATACGTGTGGCTGGTCTTTCATATTCTGTTGGAGATTATTGACCCACCGACAGAAAGCCTCCCCTCGAATGAGAAGTGATTCTGTTGGTCCGCCGACGTGCCGAGCTCTACCGGCGAGCCCTCAACCAACCTCGGTGCAGTGAAACTGACCGTGTCCTCTCCCGATCGATGGCCGCCAGCCTTCAAGCCATTGGTCGACACCTCCACCATCGGCTCTCGCTCTCAACGCCTCGCCTCCAAACCCCTCCAATTGCTCCTGCATTCCATTGCCAGTCTAGCTACGCCGAGCCCTCCCCGACCTCTCCTCGTCGCAACTCACACCGGTTCGTGTAACGACAAAGACATCGATGACGAATGCTGCCACCAATAAGGGACGTCGTTCCCCTTGCTCGTTAGTTTTAATTACGTCTTCCAATATACTTTTTGACTACACTCCACCACGTCGTGTTAGTATAGGTGAGAGAAAATTCTCGAGAGTACTATGTACCAAGTGTCTTCATAGGTATGGGTCGAGCCCGTCCGTTACGCGCGAGCCCCTATGGAATTCTTCTGTTCAGCACCGTAGTCGTCGTCGTCACTCCGACGAGGGTCAGAAGGTCATCGTCATCGTCATCATCATCAGTAGCCCGCCCGGAGCTCAGGATTCTGCGTATTTCCCACTCGTCGGCCTTGCAGGTAAATTTCACCTGGGACATTTTTCATCATGTAGTTACATTCACTTAGTGAATTTGACCCCTCGGATGATGCCATTGACGACGTCTGACATCATATGGCCTTAAAAAATTAGGTAGAAATTTCATTAAAAAGGGTGGTTTACTCTCATACCAGAATAAATTTATGAAATGCAAATTTATATCAAAATGAAAACAAGATCAATAAAATGGTGCATGGCATGGCTCTAAGATAAGTATGTTTTCATGGCTTAAAATAGGTTCGTTAGTAGCCTAGAATCCCATTTCTTTAGCAAGTAGCGGCCCCCGATGGAGAATCTTCTAGAATCTGATATGATCTGTAGAAAAATGCCTAGAGGTCCACATAATCATGTAATAAATCCTTTATCCACTTGAATCATGCCACCTATTTTTCTTCTACCACTATCCTCTTACAGATTCCTCCCATGCTTGATTCTATAGAATATCTTTGCGACAACTTTTTAGAGGTGTAATTCTTTTGTCTTGTCTTGTCAGTACCTTCTTTAGAAAGAAAATATACTTTGAGGTCTTCTAGAGGGCCTAGAATATGTACAATATCTCTAATCAGGTGTGGTGAGCTCATAATCTTATGTGCATCTTGTTAGTGTTACTTTCCCCAATATTTTAAAGTTATTACTTTCAAGGGTACTATCATCATGGATGACCCAAAACCTTCCGAGGCATGTTATGAGGCCCCATTGTAACCTCAAATGATTATTACTAAAGTATTCTGATTTTATGCAAAACCTGTTTCTCCCCTCTGAGATTTCTCCTTCTTAGAAAGTGTTTTGTTGCTTGTGGACTCAATGCCTGATGAGGCTAGTTCTATAGATTCAAGACTTAGGTTCTTCAAGTAGAGCAAGACATATGGATTCAATTAATGCTTCCACACCGTTCATATGTTAAAACTGTGTTATGATAATATATATATTATAAAACCATTATACAATATAAGAAATACAAGGTCTGGATGTCAAAAAATTTAGCAGGCAATGTAAGAAAAAGGAATTTGACTTTAACTGCATTTGGATCACAAAAAAAATAATTTCTAATGTCTCAGATGTGGTTGGATTGCCCTCTTGATCAACCTCATGATTGACAAAAAATTGATGACCATGATCGTGATTTCTTGATGGTCTTTTTGATCGATGATTGTGACCGACCATCTCGATCATGATCATAATCATGAACAGAAATCGGTTGTGATCGTTATTAGATCAGCTATGAGAGCAACTAGCAAAATCCATCCATAAAAGTACAGCCACAGTTAAGTATGGTAGTTTGCATTACTAGTCTCTAAAACCTTATGATAATATGGGTTTATTGGGCCATGCTTAAGATGGAACCATGGATAGTTCTCTATTCAAACAAGTGTACAAACTGTAACACCTCATTAAATCTTGCAAGGTTTACAATCTTATTTGTTGAAGATAGTCGATTTCTTTATTCCATCTTTATTATTGTTAAATACCCTTATATTCCGTGTATTTTGTGGTTTTCTACTCATGTTCTTATGTAAATTTTACCGGGTACAGATTCTATCATCTTAGAAGGATCCGATACATATCATATACACTATTAATAAGCGGTGCCTCCTCCCAAATTAATGAATGCGCAACTACGTTTTCGTGTTTCCATCCCAACTCTTCTTCCTTCCCAATATACGATGAACTTTCTATCCTGAAGATAAAAAACAACAGGAATTCTAATGTCCAATGCAGAAAATATGAATAAGAAAGAGGAAAATATTAACCACTATCTCACCGGTTAGTACGCCTTCTCTCTCAACCTCTCTTGCCACTTCCCAATTTTTTTCACGTGAAACTATGTAAGAAATGGCAAAATATCAATGATTTCTAAACCACGATTTCCACAATCTTGAGACGTTCACTGTGTCAAGTCCCAAAGAAAGAAGATGGGAAAGAGCGATATTCAAGTGAAGGATCACGTCCTTTCGTCCGCAAGCTCCACCGGCAACAGTTGGCTGCCGAATAATGGCCAATCTTTCTACCATCGTTTTACCCAACTTTTATTCTCCCTTTTTCAATGATGTCTGGCCCCAGGAATCCACCAAAGTCGCTATCTTTCCCCATCTTGAAAGAAAACGATAAAAAAGGTACTCCAATTTCCAAAAAAAATCCGAACATCGACACTTGGAAATCAATAATTGAATAACTAGCCATGATGTTGTCACAATGGAGTCATAAAATAATTCTGTCGTAGAAGTCAATATCCAATATAGTTTATAACGTTGTAAATGCCTTAAAAAATAACCTTTCCCGAGGCGGAGTTTTAACGGTAGATAACAGTCTTACCGTCGTACTGCACTGACGAAGCTGTACGAGATAAATAGAGATCTGTCAGGGAGGTTGGCAGATAGAAAGCCCAAAAATGTACTCATACATTTCTGGGTTAACCGATCTTGAAGACGATTTCCTCTCCAGATCCCTTAGAACAGAAAAAGAAAAGATTTTTCAAGAACCCATCATTCCTGGAGAGAGATTCCATCGGCTTTCCTCCATGGCAAGGAATGAGGATCAAGAAGAAGTAGAAGATGAAGAAGAAGAGGAAGAGCAGCAGCGAGAAATTCTCGGAGAGCGAGACCCAGAAGAACAAGGGATGCGCGCGGAAGAGATAATTCCGACATGGTCGCAGCAGCTATCTCTTCGTGGGGTTGTGGCGAGCCTCATTATCGGAGTAATATACAGCATTATAGTGATGAAGTTGAATCTTACGACGGGGTTGGTGCCGACACTTAACGTCTCCGCCGCTTTGCTCGCCTTCGTGTTCTTGAGAACTTGGACGCGTATCCTCCACAGCGCGGGCATCGCTTCTTCGCCGTTTACTCGCCAAGAAAACACCGTCATTCAGACCTGCGCCGTCGCTTGTTACAGCGTCGCCGTCGGAGGTAAGTTAATTAAACAAGAAATCCTTCAAAACCCAGAGATCTTTATCTGTTGAATCCCCAAAAATTTCGCGAACAGGAGGATTTGGGTCATACTTGTTGGGGCTGAACAAGAAGACGTATGAGCAAGCGGGGGAAGACACAGAGGGGAACGCGCCGGGGAGTTACAAAGAGCCTGGAATTGGATGGATGACTGGTTTTCTCTTCGTAGTTAGTTTTGTGGGGCTTCTTGCCTTGGTCCCTTTGAGAAAGGCAAGGAAATTTTCTCTTAGTTTTTGTTCTTTTTTTAGATGCCCACAAGATTAACATCCTTTCTTTGGTTATATAGATCATGATCATCGACTACAAGCTTGCTTACCCCAGCGGCACAGCCACCGCAGTGCTAATTAACGGTTTCCACACCCCTCGAGGGGACAAGATAGCCAGGTTCTTTAGTCTGCCACCGCTTGAATTATGAATAATTTAAAGGTTTTTTTTTCAAGTCAGTGAAATTTTGAAGTTTCTGTAGGAAGCAGGTCAGGGGGTTCTCCAAGTTCTTCGCCTTCAGCTTCATCTGGAGCTTCTTCCAGTGGTTCTACGCTGGAGGAGACGTCTGCGGTTTCTCCCAATTTCCCACCTTTGGGCTTCGAGCCTGGAAGAAGAGGTAGGCCCATTGAACTTTCTTTAATTACCTCTGTCTACAAGTGAAGAAAAAAACAATTCTGAATATTCTCCGCTGGTTTATGTCCGCAGCTTCTTCTTCGACTTCAGCATGACATACGTCGGCGCAGGAATGATCTGCTCACACCTTGTGAATGTATCTCTCCTCATTGGCGCAGTTCTCTCATGGGGAATCATGTGGCCGTTGATAAAAGATCTTAAGGGTGACTGGTATCCCAGCGATATTCCTGAGAGCAGCATGAGAAGCCTTCAAGGTTACAAGGTAAAGAGCTTTTGCTTTGAATATGTGGTAAACCAGACAATGTCATCTTGTAGGCATAACTTCCAAGATCCTGTCTTAATCTTTTTGGGCTAAGTATAGGGGGACTTGATCAAATGTTCCCTTAATCACGTGTCATCTGTGCAGCTCAGGCTGTTAAGAAATAATGTGGAGCCCTTGCTATCAGTTATAGTTTTTATCACAATGGGGTCCCAAAAAATCTCTCCAAGGTTGTTGTGGTCTTGGAGAGGTGTATGTGGCTTGGACTGGGTTAAGAATTAATGTAGAGCTTCTGCTATCAGCTATAGCTTTTCTCATAATTGGTCCTAACACATATCTCTGTGACTGGTTTGATCATGGAGAGATGGAGATGTGTGTAGCCTGGACTGTAGTAAGAAACAAAGTATCACCCCTGCTATCAGCTATAGTTTTATCAGAATTGGTCTTAACCCATCTCACCTTGGCTTATTTCATCCACAGAGGGATGTGTAAACCTTGGAATGTGGAAAGAAACAAAGTAACGCCCTTGCTATCAGCTTTTAAGAAATTTGGCCCAACACATCTCTTCATGGAATGTGTTAAGAAAAAAAGTAACGTCCTTGCTGTATCAGATATAGCTTTTATCAAAAAGGGTCCCAACACATCTCTCTATCGGTGTTTTAGTCATGGAGAGATAGAGTTGTGTGGATTCTGGACTGAGTAAAGAAACACTTAGTTCCAAAAACATCTCTCCACGGCTGTTCGAGTCATGGAGAGATGTGTGCTGATTGGACTGTGTTTAAGAAACAAAGTTGCGCCCTGGCTATCAGCTATAGCTTTTATGACAGCTTGTTTTTACACTTGCTTTTGCCGACCAGGTCTTCATCTCCATCGCCCTCATCCTGGGCGACGGTCTCTACAGCTTCGCCAAGATCCTCGTTTGCACGGCGAAAAGCTTTCACGATAGGCGCAAGGAAAGGAAGACAAAGACAGGTTATCCTTTCTCCGCTTGGGTAGGCCAAAAAAGAAGGCCATAACAGCTAAACTTGTTTCAAAAAATTCCAGATGAAGGAGAAGATTTCCCATCAGAGGAGCTCCAGCGCAACCACTTGTTCATGAAGGAGAGCATCCCGGTATGGCTAGCGCTGGCGGGCTACGTCGCCTTCGCTCTGGGCTCCGTCGTTTTCATCCCGCTCATGTTCTCAGAGGTGAAGTGGTACTACGTCGTGGCCGCTTACTTGCTCGCGCCGGCGTTGAGCTTCTGCAACGCCTACGGCGCGGGTCTAACGGACATGAACATGGCGTATAACTACGGCAAAGCGGCGCTGTTCATCCTCGCGGCGTGGGCCGGTCCGAGCCACGGCGTGGTCGCGGGGCTCGTGGGCTGCGGCCTTATCAAGTCCGTCGTCTCCATCTCTGCCGATCTAATGCACGATTTCAAGACGGGTCACCTCACGCTGACTTCTCCGAGATCGATGCTGCTAAGCCAGGCGGTGGGCACTGCCATTGGCTGCGTGGTAGCGCCTTTGACCTTCTTCTTGTTCTACAGGGCCTTCGACGTGGGAAACCCTAACGGGGCTTTCAAAGCGCCCTACGCGCTGATATATCGCAATATGGCGATTCTCGGCGTGGAGGGGTTCTCGGCGCTGCCTGAGAACTGTCTTAAGCTTTGTTATGGGTTCTTTGGGTTCGCCATTGCCGCCAACGTAGGGAGAGATGTCTTGCCGGGGGCTTATGGGAGGTGGGTTCCGCTTCCCATGGCCATGGCTGTGCCGTTCTTGGTGGGAGGGAGCTTCGCCATTGATATGTGTGTGGGGAGCATGGTGGTGTTTGTCTGGAATTGGGTGGACAGGAAGGTGGCAGGGGTTATGGTGCCGGCTGTGGCTTCTGGGCTCATCTGTGGAGATGGGCTGTGGACTCTGCCCTCGTCTTTGCTGGCCTTGGCCAAGATCAATCCCCCCATCTGCATGAAGTTTCTCCCCAGCTAGTGCAATCTTTTGTTGCACTCATATTTTGTATTCCTCTGTGATTTTGCAGCAGGAACAGCAAACAATACATATACATTTGATTCTAGATAGATGGGGTTTGACGGTCCTGGTCTGGTTTGGGTTTTTAGCAAGGAACTAGACCTTACCTAAGGTTTGGGTTCGGTTCCGGTCCAGTCTTGTCTGATCCTGGTCCAGTCATGTTGGGTAGTTAACGTCAAAGAAGAAAAGTTAAAAAAAAGAATTGTCATAGACTCATAGTAGAAATATGTATTCCAAAGTCATTTATAAAGTTCATCTTAGAAGATCAAAAGAAGATTAAAAGAAAAGGAGAAGAGAAAAGGAAGAATAAAAGAAGAAGAATCGATATATAAAATAAGAAGAAAAGAAATAAGGAAAAGAGAAGAAGAAAGAAAGATAATGGGAAATAAGAAAACCAGGGAACGAGGAAGAAGTAAAATAATACAAGGAACAAGGGCATAAAGAAAAAAATAATAATAAGAATAGAAAAAAAGAAGAAGAAAATGAGGAAGGGGAGACCAATTCATCGTGTGTATCCTCGTATAAGGGTATTCTCGCTATCAATTTTTTGTCAAAACGAATTTCATTAAATATGAATAAAGATGTTTGTATCATGCCCCCCATAGCTTATTTCAACCCATTTAAGGCACTTCTTTCACTCTTATTCTGTAACTTTCTTCGTACCTTGTCGTCTTCCCCATGGACCTCAAAGCCTTGAGTCTACATAGCGTTCACATCTTCCTTTCTTTACTCTTCAAATTTCATTTTTCGGGAGAATGTGAACAAAATTCTTGCAGTATCAAGCGATCAAATGGGTGAAGAAATATTAAAATAATTAGCTATGTAATACTGAGCTGACCTGTTTGCAAATAACCTTTCTCTTTACCTCTGTTTGATATCATCCAAATAAACTTTAAATTTGAACACTGATCTGACACCGATTACCTTAATTGACGAAGTGTCACTCATCCCAATGGAATTTACCTCAAACTTCAGTCAGTTCTTCTACTTCCATACATGATGGCCTCGTTTTGATGTCAAAGGAGAGCTAGCAAGCTCATAGACCTAGTTGGGCCTTGTTCTCAATGGTGATGAAGATTCTTTCTCACTTTTTGAAGCTCCATTAGAGTCACATCAAAACTCCATAGACAGGTAGGTGGAACCTATCCATCAAGTCCCTCCAACACACAGCTTCTTTCCTCGTTGACATTTTATGCTACTTGTCCCAAATCCAACAGTTAATTTTCATAAATGTTTAATAACAATTATGTTATTTTAAAACATATTAGACAACATATATACATTTCCCTGTTTGCTGTATCTGACAAGATACGTACACTTTTCACCCAAATCATCAATCTTAACTCATTTTGTCTTTTCCAATGAGTTATTCCAACATACATCAATCTTACCTCATTTGTAACCCAGATATCATCAAGTTATCAACACTTGGCTTCCTAAGTTTCAAAGGGAACACAATTTTCTGTTTTTGTGGAAGTTATCTTCAAGATATGAACTGTAAATGCCTCTACATACTCCCAAAAGTTTATGGTCAGAGTTTTCTCTTTTGATGCACTCCTTTCTGGCTCTATGAACTTCCTCTTTTTCCTCTTTTAAATGCCATTCTGATTAAGTGGCTTTGTCATTTTTTACTAACTTAATACTCCACTCCAGGGAGTTATCAATAGAACCCAAAGGAATGTTCGTCCTGTGTCTTTGCACAGAGTTTTCTACCAGAAATCACCCATATTCTCTACAAAATCGTAAAATTTGATAAATTTTTAAGAACTTGCAACTTCATGGAATAGTCATGATAAAGATCAAGGATATATTACTATGATTTGTTGGAGATGTCTTTGTAGGACTACACACATCTGAGTTGAATCAGTTCCAATAAAGCATTTCTCTTCTCTGAAATCCAACATGCAAAGATACTCTATTGTTTCCCTATAAATAATCATCCTATGATTGAGAGATTTTAAAAATGTGACCCTCCTTTGAGGTACCAAACTCAATATTTATCTTTCAGTACATGAGTTATTACCATTTATCATATTCATTTCTCCTCTGCTGATGCATCAGTACAATGTTACATGATTAATGAAATGGGTGCCTGAGATGGGGCCCCCAAGAGTTTCAGTTTTACAATCATGTTTTTCTTAGAGTTTCTAAACTACATTACAAGATTCACTCTTTGAGTTTCATTTGTAATTTCAGTTCTTCTGTACCATGTGCTTGTGTCAAGTCAAATATCATGAAACATGTCATCCATGGTTGACACTTTTTCACTCTACGGGAATGCTTCGTCTTCTACCAGAATGGTTTTTTACACACTATATTTTTCAAATTATTATATGGTATACTTTTTTTCTACACAATGGTTATGATGCTTCTTCTTCTGCATGAATAGTTTCTGAACACCTTTTACAAGAATGTATAAGAAATGGAACTTGGAGATACAGTTAGTAATTTTGTGCCTCCAAAATATCACAGGGTTAACATCATAGTACTTAAACATAGATCAGACTCATACAAAAACTTACAGAAGCCCAAATTAAAAGACCCAAAAAGTTTCATGTTGTAGCCTGTCTCATAAAACTACAACCATGAAAAAGATATTACAACAGTCAGTATCATTGTATCAGTCAAATTAATATCTAATTTACCAAAAAACAATGTAAGATTTGATGCGTGATGTGGCTTAAACCACAATCAAGTGGTCAAAATGTACCTCGGATGCACTATTTAGATGAAAGGTCAAGTATGTTATCAGATGAACATAACGCTAAACTAAATCTGATTAGAATCACAAGTATACCATATAATAATAAGGAAAAACTCAGATAATAATAAAATATACATTTTTCCCAATATGGATCAGCATTACATTTGTATTCAAGTCAAGATAAAAAAATATATCAGGAGTGATGTGTCCCTTTTTTGGAGGTCCGCATTAACCACAAATAGCCTGGATTTTTTTATGGGTGACACTTTGATGTGGCAGCGCTTGCAGGCATCAGATAATGAGTATATAAAGTACGGGGGAAGATCATAAAATTATTCACATGATTTTGAAGATAGAATAGCTACATTTACTACCATAGTAGATGTAGAAAAATCTTATAAATTATAATGGCTTATGCTCATAAGAAAGTCAAGTGATCTAAGAGAGCTATTATGGACATGAATAATTCATACTACTTATTGCTGAGAATATACTTCACTATAGAAATGAATTCTAAGATCAATTAAAAACATAAAAATGTTTATTTAAGATTAAGATAAGATAGGATCAAATGCAAAGAACTATAACAAGAGAGATTAGTTCTACCATCTCACTTATGTAACAACATGTATTGGGAAGAAGGGAGAGGAGAATCATTTTAAAAAACTTATGGAAAAGGAAAGAGAGCACTAATATTGAAAGAAAAACAGACAATAATAAAAAATAGAGAGAGGATAGGAAAAGGAAATAGGTCCCTAAAAAAATAACTACAGGTGAGTTCAAAAGTGAAACAAAAATCATATGTAAATTCCTTAAAATATTCCCATTGAACTATTGACGGGCCCGATTTGTCATTCTTCACTTTCATGATCCTCATCTTATGCAGAGAAAGCATGGAATGATTAGGAATACCTAATACATACAGATTAGACAATACAGATGGAAAGAGACAAAAAAGAGCTGGTGTGAGACAGACTGAGGGATAGCCCAGAGAGAGAGAGAGAGATAGATGCAAGAAAGCAAGAGTGCGGATGGGGTGGAGGGGGGGGGGGGGGAAGGAGGAAGAAAAAATGTTATTTAGGTTACTAAATTGTTAACTTATTTGGTTCCAGTACAGGAATGGAACTGAAACTAAACGAGTGAAAATTTGATAAAATCGTGATTGCTTTGCTTTGAGAATTCAGAGATAAATTTTTACCAATGACATTACATTTTTTGTTTATGATTATCCTTGAAAATACTACTTTACATAAAATTATACAAATATCATAGTATGGTGCAATTAATATCCATTCTGGGTATCTAATATCTACTTTAGTAATGATATTCCTTTGCTTTATCATTATTCTCATCATTTATGTTTATAATTTTTACTTGTAAGTACACAATAATTTACTCAAGCAAAAATGTAAACCTAACAAGTTTGAAAACAAAATAATAGCAATAATCTCCACTTGTCATCATTTCTATTGTGATGAGAGTGATCAAACTAGTCTCATAGAGATAACTAAGTAATCACTGCATTTTACAATTGGAAACATATTATACTCATATAATTTCTGACTTAGACATGGGTTATGCGCTTGATGTATATAATTGTATATGTATACATCTAGACCATTCTACAGTTTCAAAGTTGAAAACAATATGGAAACTAAAATTATGAGGGGTCCAGATCTTGGGAGAATAAATAACAGACATTTAATTATTTTTTAAAAATAAGAATTTTCTTAATTCTTATTCAGTAACCTCTTCTTAGAAAATTAGCCACAGCAAGAACAGAGTATAAATATATAGAATTTTTGAAGAAGAAGAAGAAGAACAGAAGGTAGTCTCCGCCATGGGGATCTCTGAATTGAAGCAGAATTGCGGATCGGCGAAAAGGGAAGAGGAAAGATCGAAACTTTCGTCTGCCCAACTGGCCCTGACCGATATTGTTGATGCATTCCTCACCAATCGCGGGAAATCGCTCGAGCTGCGGGGATCCTCCGCAGAGACGCAATTCTCCGTAAAACTCTTCCGGAGCGCGATGAAATTGGAAGCAGCCGATCGGGGTCATGTCGTTTTCTCTTTAATCGTCCTTCCTCAGTTCACTGTGAGTCCATCCGCGTTTTCTCTGGTAGTTCTGCCAGTTTTTGGCGCTTGAATCGCGTCCGATCTCTGAAACCAACCAAATATGTAAGAATGTTTACAATACCTTGCACGGCGGAGCGATAGGGATGATTGCAGAGCTGGTGGCTCAAGCATGTTTAATGACAGTGAGCAATGAGGAGTTCTTCTTGGGAGAGTCTAGCGTCTCTTACCTTTCAGCTTCAAAGATCAAAGTAAGCAACCCGCTTTCTTCACTCATACCCGTCTGACGTATAATTTCAATTATGTGCTTCGAGAATTTCTTGCAAGAACATCAGTCCCTTTTATTTTTCTGGTCTAGAATATGCCATTTATCGTATATCCATCTTGTTTACTTCAGACGCATTCTTCTCTTGTTAGTTGTGAGAAAGATAACTTAATCCAGCATCTTTTTTGAAGAAGGTAAGGGTCTTCCTGAATCGATTTTTTATGAATTCAGGACTCTAGACACAGAATTTAGGCGAGGAAAAAAATAAGACAGTCGCATGTCGATATGAGACCTTTTGTTTTATGTTTGTGCTCAGTTTCTTCATGATGGAAGGTTCAACTTTAAGATGAGTGCAGATGCGATTTGACTTTGCCTCCGCATGTACCATTTTATGGATCCTTAAAAATAAAATCGATCAGAAGATAGATTTGTATTGGCTTAGGGACAAAAAAATGATTTCGCCCTAGTTTCAAAAAAACGCTAGTTGTTGTAGAATCAACGGTATTGATATTATGGAATCGATAATGTTTTAATTAGATTCAATTAGGGATTTATTTCACTTTACATGTCAAGTTTTTAAAAAACAGATAAACAGCAAGTCAAACATGTTTGACCACGATGCCCGCAGATTCAGCGACCAACCACGATCCTAAGCATTGGCCTGGAGAGATAGTTCTACAGATGAGAATCAACGGTTATGCCTGACTCGTTGGGATCCCGGAGTAAATAAGAATCATAGAAGCAGGAGGATAAATATTGTTAGAAGCCAGAAGCTCTGTCTGTATTTAAATTTTTCCTGTTTTTATTTTTTATCCTCCTCGCTCTTTTATTTAGCTCAATGGCCAATGTGACATCTATATATTTAGCTGTTGTGAAGAACTGGGATTTGGATTTTAAGATCATAACCCGCAATTCACTTTATAAGCAGGGCTCGCCCTTTTTTAAATGACACGGAGGATTTACTTTGCTTTTGCCCAAACTCTCTCTCCTCACGCTGTAAACCGCTTGTTGGTCCATCAGAGTCAGCGTGCACCAAGTACGTCCAGCAGGTGCTTTATCTCTTACATCTCTGACTCTTTAAACTTCAACCATGTTTGGTTCTGTGTGATCTGTGTCATCAATCGTAGAGCCTGCCACCAGCCTGTGTTCTTGAGGTATATAGAGCTATGGCCCTCTTTGATTCCATTGGCAGAGATACGGGATAGAGCCTTTACCCTGATGGACAGTGGACGAGCCTCTAGTGAGCTGTTGATCCATGATTTTAATGGAGTGTACTTCCTGCTGAAGTGTCTGATACTGTCCTTGATGTAGACTTGTATTGGGTAAGGGGGCTAGACAAGAAGTGTAGATGCTCCCAAGGTTGGAGAGTAGAACAGAAATAATCAGAGGAGAGTTCAAATGGATGAAGCTGGGATCGATCGGAGCCGAGCCACCTGAAGACCCAGTTAGGTAGAGATGATCACGAGGGGCAGGGATCGCAGAGGGAGTGAAAGGGATCTAAACATTAAGAGGACAGATATGTAACTCCAGCTAAAGGAAAAAGACAAGTAACTTCATTCTTCTTGGCTGCCCACCTAGATGGAGGCCAACCCTATTTAAAGAATATGCAGAAGGACCAAATGACCAAAATGCCCTTAGCGGCTAACATGACTAAACCAATCATACATAGGATGGGAATCGTATCAGTTTCTGCCTCTGTTTCTATCTCACCTTTTTTATTCCTGAAGAAGCTCAGAGAGGGTGGGAGAGAGGAGCTTCGATTAGAGAGAAAGAGTTGAGGGAAAAAGAAAAATAAAACCTCCTTGATTGGTTCCTTGAAAGGAGATACTTATATGGGGAGTTACAACGAAGCAAATGAAAAAGGATATAAAAGTAAGAAAAGAAAGAAAAAGAAAGAAAAGAAAGTTTCAACAGTCCCCCTCAAACTGGTGAGTGGATGTTATCCATTCCCAGTTTGCCGCACAATTCTCTGAAACTATCAACTCTTTGGTGAGAGTATCAACTCGTTGATGGGCGGATGGAATGTATAAAAGGCAAAAGTGTCCTGACTCCAGCTTCTCCTTTATAAAGTGATGATCAACTTCAACATGTTTAGTGAGGTCGTGTTGTATTGGATCATGGGTAATGCTGATAGCCGACTTATTATCACAAAACATTTGAGTTGGCTGAGGACACAATAGTTTCAGCTCTGTAAGAAGATTAGTGATCCATAATGCCTCGCAGAGACCTTGTGCCAGGGCACGAAATTTGGCTTCAGCACTGGATCGAGAGACGACAGATTGCTTGTTACTGAGCCATGTAATAAGATTTCCACCGAGAAAAGTACAGTAGCCCGTTGTTGAGCGACGATCAACGTGAAAACCAGCATAATCAGCGTCTGCGTAGACATCTAGTTGAAGACTGCCTTTACGCTTGAACTGAAGGCCAAGGCCAACAGTACCTTTTAGATAATGAAGTACACGGTTGACAGCATGCATATGACACACCTTCGGAGAGTGCATAAATTGACTCAACACGCCCACGGTATAAGCAATGTCAGGGCGAGTGTGAGTTAGATATATCAGTTTACCCACTAATCTTTGGTACCTTCCTTGATCAACAGCCTCCTCATGCTCTGCCAGGAATAATCGATGGTTCGCTTCAACAGGAGTAGATAGAGGTTGTGAGTCTTCCTTACCAAGTTCTTGAAGAAGATCAACAACATATTTCCGCTGGCAAAGGAAAATGCCAGCTGCAGAATATGCCACTTCAATTCCGAGGAAGTAGCGAAGTAAGCCAAGATGTTTAATATCAAACTCCCTGGCAAGATGAGATGCCAATTTTGCTGCTGCCTGCGAATCGTTCCCTGTAATAATAATGTCATCCACGTACACAAGAAGTAGGGTGACTCCCCCGGACGTGGAATGACGGTAGAAAAGGGTATGGTCACCATTGCACTGGGAGTAGCCAAATAATTTCATCGAGTGCGTGAAGCGACCAAACCAAGCACGAGGAGACTGCTTTAAGCCATAAAGAGATTTCTTGAGGCGACATACCAAGGGAAGCGCCGAAGAAGGAGCCGCATAACCGGGAGGCAAGGCCATATATACCTCTTCATGGAGATCACCATGAAGAAGGGCATTTTTGACGTCAAACTGTTGAAGAGGCCAGGCATGATGAGCCACAAGTGCGATAAGAAGACGCACAGTTTTCATTTTTGCAACCGGGGCAAACGTCTCTAGATAGTCAACACCAAATTGTTGAGTATAGTCTTTAGCTACAAGACGAGCTTTATACCGTTCAAGGGAGCCATCAGACTGGTGTTTGACAGTATAGACCCACCGACAGCCAACTAAGTGCTTCCCCGAAGGTAACGGAACAAGATCCCATGGCTGATTTTTATCCAAGGCAGCCAACTCCTCTTCTATAGCACGTCGTCATTCACAGGAAACCAATGCTTCAGCCACAGTCTTTGGTATGACAATGGAATCAAGTCGGGTGAGAAGGGCACGGTAAGACCGGGAGAGGCGATGGGAGGAAAGGTAATTTGCCAAAGGGTATAAGGGGGTGGAAGTGCAGGAGCGAGGGGCCTTCCGGAAGGCAATAGGGAGGTCGTCATTAGATGAAGGGGGGTGGGGTGGTGTAGGCTGTGGTGTGGAGACAGTTTGAGTAGGGCGTGGACGGCGATGACATGTGGTCCCATCAAATTTTTGTGGAGGAGCCAAGGAGGGCGGAACGGATGAAGGACAAGCAGGGGACGTAGACAGCGATGGAGACATAAGTGGAACCAGGAAATCGAGGGACTCATCAAGTGAAGTAGAAGAGGAAGGAGTGGATGATGATTCAAAGGGATAAAATGGAGTGGACTCGTCAAATGTGACATCTTTACTGACAATGAAGCGGTGAGTAGAAGGATGGTAGCATTTATAACCCTTTTGGTGAGAAGAGTAACCCACAAAGACACATCGGAGTGCTTTAGCATCAAGTTTGTGTCGAGAAGGATGATTGTTAGTTACGTAGCAGATGCAACCAAAGACACGGGGAGTGAGATTAGTTTTCAAGGAAACCATGGGTTAGGCCTGATGGAGAGCGTCAAGAGGGGAAAGATGGGAAACTCGGAAGGGAAGGCGGTTGATGAGATGGATTGCGGTGAGAGAGGCTTCCCCCCAGAAATATTTGGGCATGTTCATGTGAAGAAGAAGAGAGCGTGTGGTGTCAAAGATGTGACGAAACTTGCATTCTGCAAGGCCATTTTGCTGGGGTGTGTATGGATAGGATGTTTCATGAACAATGCCGTGAGATGTGAAGGAGGTAGAGATGGTGGAGTTGACATAATCGCAGGCATTATTGGAGCGGAAGCGTTTGAGGGAAGTAGCAAACTGATTTCGGATAAGGGAATAGAATGAAATTATAATTTGGGAAAGGTCTGATTT
The DNA here is from genome assembly GCF_029677425.1 of Wolffia australiana. Classification (NCBI taxonomy): domain Eukaryota; kingdom Viridiplantae; phylum Streptophyta; class Magnoliopsida; order Alismatales; family Araceae; genus Wolffia; species Wolffia australiana. Next base: position 5,857,692 of record NC_135846.1, read on the forward strand.
GTGCTTGAGGAGATAGGCCCATGTAACGCAGGTAAAATCATTGACAAAGATCACTAACCATCGGGCACCCGACGCACTATGAACAGGAGCAGGTCCCCATATATCACTATGAATGAGAGAGAAAGGGGAGGAGGAACGAGAAGAGGAATCAGAAAGAGGATATGTTGTCCGAGTATGTTTAGCTAACCGACATGGTTCACAAACAAACCCGCCCACAGGACGTCCATGAAACAAACGAGGGAACATGAATTTCAAAGTACGGAAGGAAGGATGTCCCAAGCGACGGTGAAGAAGCCAAAGAGGGTCCAGCGCCGTAGTGGAGAGAGCCACGCCAAGAGCAGGGGCCAAAGGCGAGATGGATGGAGAACGGTGAAGGATGTAAAGGCTCCCTTGTTCCTCAGCAAGTGTAGTCATCTGCCCCGACACCTTATCACGATAGAAGCAAGAATTAGGGGTAAAAAATACGTCTTGACCAAGGTCTTGAACGAGGTGATGGAGGGAGAGGAGACTCAGGGTGAGACGTGGGACGTGAAGAACATGGGTGAGAGTGAGATGGGGGGAGATTTGGACAGATCCCACACCAACCACGGGAAGGAAGTCTCCGGAGCCAGTGCTAACTGTATGAGAGCTAGGATAGGGGGGCGTAGGTAAGGAAACATTGGGATATAGGAGTCATATGAGCTGTGACACCTGAGTCAACTATCCATTGCATAGTGGAAGAGTAAAAAGGTGTACCTTGATGAACGAGGGAGGTAGAGTCCATCAATTTTTGTTGTAGAAGCTGTCGGAGTTGGTCAATTTCATCACGCCGAAGCTGGTCTCCTAGTGAAGATGTGGCTTCAGCAATTGGTTGAGGTAGCTCAGGAAGAGACATAGGAGTAGTCATGGATGGCCCACCGGGAGACAAAATATGAGTCACCAAGTGGCTTTGATGAGCATTTTTCATCTGTAACTTGTAGCAAATCTCCTTGGTATGACCTCTTTTCTTGCAATAGTTGCAGACAATAGAAGAATCAATATGCACACCGTGTCCTGTGGTTGTCACTTTTGATGCCGTGGGGTGCATGTGAGGTGGCTTCATAGTAAGAGAGGGCATATGAGGTAACACACCCCGAGCAGATGTAGGTCGTGGGTTTCCCAGCTGCTAAACCACCATCACAGAAACAGGCTCAGAGTGGAATATTCCAAGACGAGTTTCCTCTATCTGACCGGCCACAAGGGCTTCTTTCAAGGTAGGGACCTTCTCGCAGTGAAGAAGTTGCCCACGCAAAGACTCGTACTGTGGATTCAATCCCATGAGGAATTTAAACACTCGGAGTTGGAGAACATACCCACAATCGACTGAGTGAGGGTCGGGTGGCATGTAGTGGTCCAACTCAGCCCAGAGAGATGACAATTCCAGGTGATAAGCTCGAACAGATCGTTGCCCCTGGACCAAATTAGTGGAGCAAGTCACAAGTTCATAGATAACCGCCAGATTATTTTGCTTCGAGTGAGATTCTTGAGCGGCATCCCATATTTCCTTGGCAGAGTTGAGAGATATGAACTCAGCTGCATACGATGGACTGCTACTGTCAAGTAGCCACTTGTGAACCACACCCTCAACATCAAGCAGTGTTCGTAATGAGGGGATGTGGGAGATGGCGGCTCTTCAACAAGGTGCTTCATAAGCTTCCTCTTCAAGGTAATTTGAACATATTGACGCCATTGAAGAAGATTCAACCCAGTGAATCGAAACTCAGAAGGCATTCGTGGCAATGAGTAATGCCAAGAGCTCAATTCGGATGAGTGAAGGTTCAGCCCGGGTGGCTGAGTTGTAGTCGAAGTATTTGAGTCAGTTGAAGCCATGTCGTCGGTATCAAATTCGATGACTCTGAAGCAATAGATCTGAGGCGAGAGATCTGAAGATCAATTCGGCGATAGAACAGGTTGCCGAACAGATCTTGAATGCTGAACGGACCGGGCGTCTGTGAACAGATCCGAAGCCAGTTGAACTGACGGCAACAGATCTCAGCAGCTTCAGCCCTTCGAACGTCGTTGTCGCACCGAGCTTGATGCTGAGATATTCTCAGCGATAAATGAGCAACACCGCAGCTTCTACCAAGAGATCGAGGCCAAGTCCGGGAGTCAGGGATGACGGCGCCGCTTCTACCGAGAACGACGCTGCAGTTTGGTAAAACGACGCCAATCCAAGAACGCCGCAGCTTCTCCCATGGGAAATTTGCCAAGAACGAAGAAAATCGCTGCAGCTCCTCCCACAAGAACGACGCGATTGCCGCAAATTTGCCAAGAACGACGCGATTGCCGCAGGAGCTTGAACAAGAATTCAAGATCTGACGAGAACAGAGGAGGATCTTGACGAGAACGGAGGAAAAATTCCAGAAGCCTGAGTGCCGCCAAGCTTGATGAGAATGGAGGAGGATCTTGAATTCTCAGAACCAGTTCTTGCCTCGCTCTGATACCATGTAGAAGCTCAGAGAGGGTGGGAGAGAGGAGCTTCGACTAGAGAGAAAGAGTTGAGGGAAAAAGAAAAATAAAACTTCCTTGATTGGTTCCTTGAAAGGAGATACATATATAGGGAGTTACAACGAAGCAAATGAAAAAGGACATAAAAGTAAGAAAAAGGATTCCAATGGATTTTTATTGGCCCATGCTATCCCGGCTCTGCTCATTCCTTTAGCTGAGTATGCGAGAAATGTACTTGAACTCCCCAATATCCCATAACTGTACAAGCTATGGGGACCCAACGTTCTGGAATGAGCCGACCATGTTAAGATTATATTCCTAGGACAGTGCATGCTCAACCACCTATCTGAGGCACCTCCAAATCGCCTAACACTCTCCATGACAGCTGGTTAGAACTGATGCTCTCCTTAACGGATGGCTGTTAGTTATGACTGACCCCACTATAAGATGCCATATCATGAGTCTACCATCTGTCAAGGATCTATGGGATTGAATGCATCGAAAGCCCTCTAAACTGTAAGACTATACTTTCAGCAAAACTGTCTAAGTGTCCCTCCCTACTTTAGTAGGAGGTTTTATGTAAACATTAATCTACTCTGCCTATTTGAGGGAAATAGAACAATGACAAAAGCAAGCTCCTTCCCCTCTCTCTCGCTCCCTCCCTCACTCTCCCTCTCTTTTTCTCTCCCTCCTTCGCTTTCTCTCTCTCTTTCTTCCTCGCTCTCCCTCCCTCCCTCTCTCTTGCGCTTTCTCTCTCTTACTCTCTCACTCTTTCTCTCTCTGTCGCTCTTTCTCTCTCTCTTTCTTTCTCCCTCTTTCTCTCTCCCTCTCTTTCTCTCTCTCTCTTTCTTTCTCACTCTTTCTCTCTCCCTCTATTTCTCTCTCCCTCTCTTTCTCTCTCTCGCTCTTTCTATCTCCCTCTCTTTCTCTCTCTCCCTCTTTCTCCCTCCTTCTCTTTCTATCACTTGCTCTTTCTCTCTCTCTCTCTTTCTATCTCCCTCTCTTTCTCTCTCTCCCTCTTTCTCTCTCTCCCTCTTTCTCTCTCTCCCTCTTTCTCTCTCTCCCTTTTTCTCCCTCCTTCTCTTTCTATCTGTTGCTCTTTCTCTCTCCCTCTCTTTCTCTCTCCCTCTTTCTCCCTCCCTCTCTTTCTCCCTCCCTCTCTTTCCCTCTCCCTCTTTCTCCCTCCCTCTCTTTCTGTCTCCCTCTCCCTCTTTCTCTCCATCCCTCCTACCTTCTCTTCCTCTCTCCCTCTTTCTCTCTCCCTCTTTCTCTCTCCTTTTCTCTCTTTCTCCATCTATCTCTCCCTCTTGATCTATTTCTCTCTCTCTCTCCCTCTCCCTCTCTTTCTCTCTCTCTCCCTCCCTCCCTCTCTCTCTCCCTCCCCCTCTCTTTCTCTCTCTCTCCCTCCCTCTCTCTCTCTCTCCCTCTCGCTCTCTTTCTCTCTCTCTACCCCCTCCCTATCTCTCTCCCTCTCTATCTCTTTCTCTCTCTCTCTCTCCCTCTCCCTCTCTTTCTCTCTCTCTACCCCCCTCCCTCTCTTTCTCCCTCCCTATCTCATTCTCTTCCTCTCCTTCTCCCTCTCTTTCTTTCTCTCCACATCCCTCCCTCTCTCTCCCACACACACTCTCTCTCTCCCCTCTCCCTCTCTCTCTTTCTCTCTCTCTTTCTCTCTCTCTCCAAAAACAGATCTCTGCAGCAGCAGGGAAGCTGAATTCCTTCGTGCCATTGTCAAGAAGGGGGGTAACAGGTGTGTGTGAGTTTCACTCATGGACTGTAAAATGGTACATTAGAAGATAAAATCAAATTGCTTCTACACTCATTTCAAAAAATATATTTATCAAAACGAAGAGACTTAAACACAAATAGTAAATTTGACTTTGACATCTTATCAGAAAACTTTGGCTTTCACTTCCAGTTCTATCTGCCATTATTGTGTTATCCTTTTATTCATCTTCTTTAACCAAACTAATGAGTAAGTTGCTCTTATTTTGTCAGTTTATTTGAAACATTTCTCCAGTTCTAGTGCCGTGAATGCTGGCTTTCAGTCATTAGTGTTCAGTTTTGGATGAATTTAGTTTTAAGCGAAACATTCTCTTTGAATTTATCTTGCAAATTATGGTTCGATGATGATTAAAAGCGTGAGCTTGATGCTTTTGGAAATCTACACGCACTGGTATATTTTTCTTGACTTTTTCTTGCATTGAGCATTCAGGAAAAACTGGAAATAGATGGATATCTATTAAAGAAAGGGAGAAACGTCTTAGTTATCTCGGTGGAATTCAAGGGACAGACTGGGAAATTGGCTTGTGTATCCCATCTCACTTTTTACAGGATGACCCCTGCAAAGCTGTGAATATTTGATCCCTTCCATTCTGGTGTTGATATGATGGAAAAGCACATGGAAATATGAATATCCTAAAGACTTTCGTTTTAAAATACTGATATTTACTCCATTAATTGAACGTGGGGAATACATGCTTCGTAAAACATATGAAAATCCTTACTTTGGGGTAATGTATTATCTATCTGCATCATCGGCTCGAAATACTCAGAAGCATCCTTGGAACTGCTTGCCGTAGAGAAGAGAAGTTACAGTTTCATGTGAGTTGATATGAATCAGTCACCCCATCAACAATGTAGTTATCCTACTGTATGATCTGACACAAGAGACGAGAACTTAAATCGTTTATGAAAAAAAGATCATTTATCCTTAGTCAATTTTCATGGATTTCAGACGGAAGCGCAAAGATTGAAGGATGAGAAGTAGAGCTCAAATGACGCATCAAACTGATAAACCTCAAGCCTCAGTTAAGTCCCACACAAGCCAAGTCTGATCAATTAAAGCCGAGATTCAAGAACAGTACAGTATGGGTAATTTACTGTTTAAAAACACTATCATGCCTGTGTCGTATGCTAGAGTACACTGACTGTTAAAACTCTGGAAAATGAACCGAACATACTGAGAATTTCAAGCGCAGGGCTAGCTCACAACCATTGAAATGTCGAAGCCATCTACATTGATATCAGACTTGATAGATTGCAAAAGCAAAACGGTCAACAGATACAAGAAAAACTGATTCATAACAGGTATATGAAATGCAATATGGCACAAGGTTCTAGAACACCAAGCTCATGAGAAAATATTCATTGCTCATTTTGCCTTGCCCTTAAATTTAGTAAATCTGTTGTCAAATATTTCCTAGAAAGAATACTTGTATGCTGCATATAGATGCATTTTCGTGCAAAATGCAGCTTTTTGTGGGATGCACACTGTAGTGCGAATTTCATATCTCGCATTGCACACCCTCCAGAGAAACTACACCACACAGTCCTTTGTGTGGTTAGGTTGTGCGGTTCGATGTAAATTTTTGTAAAAGAAATAAGAAAAGCAAAAAACCTCCTGTCACAAACTGAGATTCCGGAGACTACTGTTTGGTTTGGTGATGTTCTTGTTTTCCTACTCTTTTCTTCTTCTTTTTCTCCTTTTTTTGTCTTCTTCTTTTCTTCACCATTTGTTTCCATTTCTTCTTCTATCCTTTTTTGCTAGTTGTGTCCTTTTCTTCTTCCATCCATCGTCGCCATTTGTGTCCTTTTCTTCTTCCATCCATCGTTGCCATTTGTTTCCTTTTATCCTTCTATCCTTCTTTCCCATTTGTTTCCTTCTGTTCCTCTTCTCTTCTTGTTTTCTTCTTCTTCTCATCCCGTTTTCTTCTTCTTCTCATCCCGTTTTCTTCTTCTATCCTTCTCCTCTTCTTTTCTTCCCCCTTTTCTTCTTCTTCTGTCCTTCTCTTATTTTCTTCTTATCTTATTGTTATTTTATTGTTCTCTTAGCCTGCTTCTTTTATTCTTCTAGTTTCTCACTCGCCTTTTTCTTCCCTAACTTCTGTCAACTCAACAGATTCGCTGGTTCAGCCTTGTCCTCAACCATTAGGATTAAACTTCAAGAGTAGAGTACTAAAAATTGAATACCCCCCTATACTCATTCTGAGATTAGCTGCCCGGATTCAATGTAAGTTCAAAGTTTGACAGGATAAAATAGACGGTCTGGATTGCATTTAGATAGGGTCAAATGTAGAATGGTAAATTATAACGTCCAAGATTTAAGGCAGAAAACGACTGTTATAATGTCCCACGGATTTTATTATAAATATGAACAACCTGATTTGTGGAAATATCCTCTGCTTCATTGAACTGTCTTTCTCTCACTCTTCTTCTTTTCTTTTTATTTTATTATATCTGTCTATGTCATTTTGCTTCCTTTTCTCCTTGTTTTCTTGTTATTTTATTATTCTTGTTCCCCTTTTGTTCCTCTTTTCTTCCTATTTTCTTCTTGTTTTCTTCATTTTTTCTTCATGTCTTATCTTTTGCCTTCTTCCTCTATTTTCTTCTTAGTTTGTTCTTCCCTTTTTCTGCCTTGTCTTTTCTTCTTCTCTTGTTCTTTCCTTGGCTCTTATTCTTCTACGCTTCTTCACCATTTGTTTCTTTTTTCTTCTTCTTTTCTTCCTCTTGTTCTCTTATCATTTTTCCTCCTCTTATCGAGTGTCTTTGTTCCTTCCCTTATTCTTTTAGTCTTCTTATTTTACTTCTACAGAATATTCCTTATTTTTTTTCAAATATCTATTTACAATTCATGTCTACCTAATATCTGATATTAATAAAGTATTTGCTAGGATCAATATTTTTTAAAAATCAGTTTCATGGAAATTAATACATAAATAGACCATAAATTAATTTAACAAAAATATACTTCCTTGAATGAGCAGTTTTTTGGAGTGTGAATATTTTGCCAAAAAGTAATCCTGATATAATTTTTTTCACCGCCTCACACAACCATCTCTAATGCTTCAATGTGAAATAAGAACAAAGTTTAGAAATAACATCTTTATTTTTTAATAATTTATTCTTTCTATGCCTAGTATAATAAAATTTTGAGATTTAGTAATTTCACAAGCGCGTTTTGGTGATTAATTCCATAAAAGTAAAGAAATTGTGAACTAACCATACGCAATCTATAATATTTATGATGACATAAGGCATATATAGAATTAAAGAGGAGGTATATCATATGGAAAGTATTTTTTGTGTGGTCCCTTCTGATTTTCCGCACGAAGAAATTAAATGTGTAATTTCTGTTTCACACCAAAAAATCTAAGCACCAGTTAAGATATATAAGGTATCCCATGTAGTCTTTATTAAAGGTGATTGAGTGATATAAAGGATCAAATAACCCATCAAATTTCTCTAATAAAAATTCGATAGCTTTAAGTTTTTTAAAATTTTTGGCCATTTAATTCATCAGAGAATCAACTAGCATCTTATTGGCCAAGGACACCTCTACTGTACAACCTAAGCTTCAAACATCAAAATAAAAGGTAATTAACACCAGTTTTCTCACAGAAACAATTTTAATGCGGAGGGGTTCCTATAATTTTGTATCAGTGAGAAAGTGGGCATATTTAACTATCATTTCACTCAATTTTTTGATTTTTTAATAGGTAACAAGTATCTTATATAATTATCTAGGCTCTCAATGAAAATGTCCCAAATCAGCATCAATCTTAGGATTTTCACCATTATGAAATGTATAATTAAATCATCACCAAATTTCATCCAAAAATGAATAATGATGGCTGAAAGCCAACATTGACTGCACTTAAAAATGATTTTTTTTGTATCAGCTTAAAAAAATAAGAAAAATACCAGGAGAATGTAGCTGTAGAAGATGAATAAAAAGGACTGACCTATCAACGTATAGATCTTCATGATGCCGTCATTTAAATCCAGGCATGATCATTCATAGCTAATGTGGTAAAAATGATAAAAACTCCAAATACTCTATGTAAAAATACTTGATGATCTATGCCATGTATCATGCATATTTTTATGTTATCAGCTGTCAACTGTGCTCACAATTCCACCATAGAGAAAGGGAGTGTCCAGATCTGCAACAAAGTTCTCAACCTCAGGATCTATGAATCACAACTGAGCGGCTAATGCTCACGCATATACTGTAATTTTTCATAAAATCAATGGTGTAACCTTGATAGTGGAGCAACTCATCATGTAACATCAGATCAAAATGCAATGGCTCAACAACATGCTTATCAAGAAAATGATCAGCTCCAAATAGGTAATGATACAGGTTTGAGAATCTCGTATGTTGGTTCTTCAAAAATCTCTACTTCAAATAGAATACTCTATTTAAAAAATATTCTCCATGTACCAGAAATTAACAAGAATTTACTATCTATTCACAAACTTACTAGATATAACAATGTATTTGTCAAATTTCACAATTTTAACTGCCTTGTGAAGTACAAAACAACTCATCATATCTTACTCAAAGGAACAGTTAATGACGGTGTCGTCTACTTGGAGACACACAAGTCATCCAAAGTTACCTTTCTTGGGGAGAAGGCATCCTCATGAATCTCACATTCAAGACTTGGACACCCACAATGTCGCATTTTAAATTCGATAAGCAAAAAGTTTGGACTTACTATTTCACAATTAGATAGAAATTCTATATCTGAATCTTGAAACATTTCTAGGTCTCCTCAATTGCCTTTCTCCCCAACCTATCATACTTCTAGCAAATGTCTGGAGATTATCCATTCTGATCTATGGGGCCTTCCTCAGTTGTTTCATGTTATGGTTATTATGTTACGTTGTATTCATAGATGGCTTTAGTAAATATACTTGGTTTATAATATTAAAGGTAAAGGTGATGTTTTATTCACATTTATTGAATTCTAGGACCAATTAGAAAATCAGTTTAGTTCTAAAATAGTGTACTTTCAATCAGATTGTGGTGGACAGTATCAATCTCTCCAATCCCATCTAAAATCAAAGGGAGTTGTTCATTGGGTATCTTCTCCTCGTACCCATGAACAAAATGGAACTGCTGAAATAAAACATCTATATATAATTGAAACATCTCTTGCATTTTAAATCAAGCTCATATGCCTGAGAGATTTTGGGATGGAGTTGTTGCTACAGAAACTTTTCTTATTAATTGTTTAGTTACACCCATACTTAAAAATAAGTCAGCATATGAAATCTTGTTCAAGAACAAACCAGAATACTCTTTTCAAAGAAACTTTTGTTGTTTATCTTATTCTTATTTAAAATTTTATACTCATAACAAACTTGAAGCTAGATCTGAAAGGTGTATTTTCTTGGGATATAACTCTATACATGTTGGATAAAGATGCATTTCCCTACATTCAGGTAAACTGTTTATCTCGCACCATGTTGTCTTTTATGAAAATTGTTTCCATTTTCATCTACTCATAACAATGAACCAAGTGGATTATTAGGAACTCATCCAAAAGAATCCTATTACAATCACAATATACATATTTTTTATTTTCCTTATGCTGACAATGTTTTCTCAGATATTACTTCTGAAGCACCTCTAATATCTGACCCTACACTTCAACTTAATAATAATACACTTAATTGGTTACAAAACAATTCATCAACTTTTTCTCCTGAGTATGTATTTAACAATTCAATTTCTGTCGACACTACTAAGACAGACTATCACCATATCCTGATTGAGCAATATCCTGATATTGTCTCCACTTTGGACCATACTGAGTCAGATGTTATCTTGAAAACTAAAAGTCTTGAAGTTATAAACAAACAATAGAATACAGATATCTTGCTTAACAAACAACAAGATTCTGCTATTTCTAAACACTTATTTCATTGTTCAACTAGGTATCCCATTCCAAAATTTTTATCAATGAATAAAATTGATATTATTGAACCTACTTCCTTATTACTAATGAAAATATATGTGGCCGTCAAGCCAATCACACATTCCATATCCCATTCATTGTTTATTAAAAGAACATATTCATTATACTGCACATGTAATGTTTATCATCAAGTCCATGAATACATAATCGGACTTAGTGAATTATGATGAGATCGCAATACGAAGATCACTACTTTTTAAGCATGTGTTCTAAATATTCATATTCGAATGATACTCAAGAAGGACATCAAAATATCCAGATAGCATAACACTATCTGACCTAGCTCCTAAGATAGAATAGCCATTTCCATAGTCATTAGCGTGGAGACACTAATGATAGATAGTGGGTGCTCTTAAAAAAATGAAAAGAGTTTACTAAATTGATCCATATGAATCCTTGAATGGTATTATATCGAACTATCAATCAGGTTGATTCATATCACGTTTGTGTAAGAGGTCCTTAGGTTTGAGACACCAAAGACATCTTGTGGACTAATAGTTATTTTTTGACTATGATGTATGAGTTTCTAATCATGAGATTCTAAATAGTCTTAGTTCAAGTGCATCGAGAAGTTCACGAAGACGATTGAGTGGTCAAGACGGGATTGTCTACCCTCGTTATAAGAGGCGACAGCTCAAGGAAGACGATGTGATGAAATCCTTGGCCAAGGCAATGAAATATCGAGAGAAAAGTTCTCAGATGATTTCTGAATGCATTAATACTAATTCTGATGACCAATTAGGGTTTGACAGTTGCCCATATCCTAAGTAGTCCTAGGAGCGTCAAGTGGATAAGGGACTATATGTACAGGATAACTGATGATGAGCAAGTTCCATGAGAAAGTTGATACACACTCCTTTGTATCTTCTAAAGCATAAGGTGTAGCTTGGCACCCCACGTGTTGGAGACTAAACCTATCGATTGGATTGAATCGATCTAACTTTAATGATGTGGTTAATTAATTTGGAATACGAATAAAGGTTCTTGGGCCGCTCGAGTCATTTAATACACTAATACATGGGCCTAGAGGGAAACAAGCAAACGGTCTTTTGGACGTCGGGCCGGAAGATATACTTAAGTTATGGGGTTTTTATAAAAAATACCCATTTAGTATAAATAGGGAAGGCCTTGAACGAAATTCACCCACGCTGGAATTTTTCAGGGGCCTTCCCTTCTTCTAACTTCTCACCACACCTCCTCTCCACTCCTGGTGTGATTGGGAGGACGTAATGATGACATTAGAGGGTGAATGGAGTTTTCAAGGGTGAAGGAGGAGATTCGGCATGCCAAGGATCGCGTGGATAAGTCTAGAGGCTGCACACTTGAGCAGTTCTACTCGTCTCTCTTCGAGATCTAAGAAATCACAGAGGCAATCGGTGCACAAGTGCTTTGTTTCATGTTTTATCAATGTCATTACGATTTCGTTAAGTCTTCTGTCGCAGATCATTTTGATTTGTTCATCCATCTTAAGGCCTGTAGTACCCAACAACTGCTCCATCGAAAAATAATAATTAGATGTAAGCCATGAAAACAGAATACAATGCTCCTATGTTAAATAGCACATGGAGTTTAGTTCCACATAATCCTAATTTTCACATAATAGGATGCAAGTGAGTCTATAGACTAAAATATAGACCCACTGGAGAAATAGATAAATAGAAAGACAGATTGGTAATGAAAGGATATAACTGGAAAGAAGGATTTCATTTTAATAACACTTTTAGTCCAGTCCTGAAACATACTACAATTCGTTTGATTTTATCATTGGCTGTTAGCAAAAATTGGAATAAAGATCAACTAGATGTATCTAATGCCTTTTTCCATGGTGATTTACATTACACAATTTTCATGGAACAACCACTAGGATTTAAAAATAAACAATTCCCAAATACTGTTTAACTATAGTTGTAGTTCTAATATAAATATAGTTCTGTTAAGATAGTTGCCATTATAACAGATTATCAGTCTCTTCTTCCTTTTCTCATCTCTTCTTGTTCTTGTCTGATATCAGATTTCTTTCACATATCTCTCTCTTTACTCTCTCTCTCTTCTCTCCCTCCTCCCTCCCTCCATCTCTCTCTCCCTCTCTGTCTCTCTCTCCCCCTCTCTCTCGCACTCCCTGTCTCTCTCGCCCCCTCTCTATCCCTCGCCCTCTCTCTATCTCCCTCTCTCACTCTCTCTCCCTATCCCTCTCTCCCTCTCTCTCTCCCCCTCTCTCTCCCTTTCGCTCCCTCTCTCTCTCTCTCTCTCTCTCTCTCTCCCTCTCCCTCTCCCTCTCTCTCTCTCTCTCTCACTCTTTCACTCTCTCTCTCTCTCTCTCTCTCTCTCTCTCTCTCTCTCTCTCTCTCTCTCTCTCTCTCTCTCTCCCTCTCTCTCTCTCTCTCCCCCTCTCTCCCTCTCTCTCTCTCTCTCTCTCTCTCTCTCTCTCTCTCTCTCTCTCTCTCTCTCTCTCTCTCTCTCTCTCTCTCTCTCTCTCTCTCTCATTCTCTCTCTCTCTCTCTCTCTCTCTCTCACTCTCTCTCTCTCTCTCTCTCTCTCTCTCTCTCTCTCTCTCTCTCTCTCTCTCTCTCTCTCTCTCTCTCTCTCTCTCTCTCTCTCTCTCTCTCTCTCTCTCTCCCTCTCTCTCTCTCTCTCTCTCTCTCTCTCTCTCTCTCTCTCTCTCTCTCACTCTTTCTCTCTCTCTCTCTCTCTCTCTCTCTCTCTCTCTCTCTCTCTCTCTCTCTCTCTCTCTCTCTCTCTCTCTCTCTCTCTCTCTCTCTCTCTCTCTCTCTCTCTCTCCCTCTCTTTCTCTCTCTCTCTCTCTCTCTCTCTCTCTCTCTCTCTCTCTCTCTCTCTCTCTCTCTCTCTCTCTCTCTCTCTCTTCAATTGTCAAAACGATGCCTCCTTTCTAGGCAATATTTTCGAGTCAACAACTTTACACATCGTCTTGACGGGATATGCCAAATTCTTCTGAAAAAATCCCAAAAATCCCAAAAAACCACAAGGATATAACCCAATTATATTTCATTAATTTATCGTTATAACTTGCACACACCAAAAAAAAAAAAATTCAAACCCTCCGAACGTGGCCTCGAAAAAACATTTGGCCGTATTCTTCACAAAAATAAATGGGACATGATTCCCAAACGTCATGCCAGATAAGATGCTCCCACCTCACTTTCGGTGCCAGTATATCAAATCAGAGTCCAGAAAGACTTCTAGCCAATCATCTGGAGCCACGTCAGCCTTCTTCCCCAATATCCCTTTCTCTCTTTCTCTCATCGGCCGGAGATGGAGAAGCTCATCCTCCTATTCCTCTCAATTTTGGCCGTCGGCTCGTCTGCACAGGCAACGAACACGTCAACAGATGCGGCGGCGCTGCGGGCCTTCGTCTCCGCCGTCGGCAGCGGCGCCACCGTCCTCTCTTCGTCATGGGCCGGCGGTGATCCGTGCCGGAACTGGGCCGGCGTCAGCTGCCTCCGAAACCGCGTCATCCGTCTCTCGCTGCCCAGCTTCAACCTCTCCGGCACGATCCCGCCGGAGATCGGCAACCTCTCCTTTCTCCTCAGGCTTGATCTCTCCTCCAATCGCCTCTCCGGCGAGATCCCCGCCGAGCTCGGCCGCCTCCATAACTTGCGTTTCCTCAACTTGACTGGCAACTCCCTTGGCGGTCCGATTCCGCCGTCTCTCTTCCGCCTCCGCAATCTTGAACTTCTTGGCATCGCCGAAAACCTCCTCTCCGGGGAGCTTCCAGGGGATACTCTTCTTCTTCTTCTTCTTCCCAAGCTCACCAGAGTATACTTAAACAACAACCAGCTATCCGGGAAGATCCCGGCAGCTTTCGGCGGCCTCGCCGCCCTCGTCGACCTCGATCTCGCGCATAATTCCCTCACAGGGGAGATCCCCCCCGAGCTTGGGAACCTGACCAGGCTCGAATACCTCTCCCTGGCAGAGAACGCCCTCGAAGGATCGATCCCGCCACAGCTGGGCAACATCTCCACGCTCCAAATTCTCTACATCTTCGCCACCAACGTCTCCGGAGAGGTCCCCGCCGAGCTCGGCAAGCTCCAGAACCTTCAATATCTTATGCTCTATGATAATTTCCTCACCGGGCCCTTCCCTGCCGCGGTTTACAACATGTCGGCGCTCGTCTCGTTTGATATCTCCATTAACGAGGCAATGTCAGGCGAGCTGCCGCCGGATTTCGGCAACCGACTACCGCCTTTGCTGCAGGACCTCTACATCAACGCCAACCACTTCTCCGGCGAGATCCCCGCCTCGCTGGGCAACGCTTCCATGCTGCAGAACCTCGAGCTCTCGTATAATTACTTCCATGGCAGAGTTCCTGAGGAGCTGGGACAGCTCCAGAACCTTGTCCTCTTCAGTGTCTCGGATAACCTGGAACTCAGCGGCGATATCGGCTTCCTGAATTCCCTCAGCCGCTGCCCGTCTCTGACCGACGTCAACCTGAGGAACAACCAGTTCACCGGAGCTCTGTCGGCGGCAGCAATCGCCAACCTCTCCGGCCTGACCCGCCTCGTAGTGGAGAGGAACTTGATAGAGGGGCCAATTCCCTCCACCTTCAACCTCACCCCCATGATCACACTGGTTCTCAGCTACAACAAGTTCTCCGGCCCGATCCCGCCGGCATTGGCAGCGATGCCGAGCTTGGAGCGGCTCTTTCTCGAGGTCAATCGAGTCGAGGGGCCTCTTCCTTCGGAGTTCGGCTTCGCCACCACACTGGGACTTCTGTATCTCCAAGTGAACAACATCTCTGGGCCAATTCCTGATTCAATTGGGAACCTCACCAGGATGAGGAATTTGAACATGGCGGAGAACAAGCTGGAGACGGCGATCCCGCCGCGGATATGGCGGCTCACAGAGCTCTTCGAGCTCAACCTCTCGCATAATCATCTGCAGGGATCCTTGCCGGCGGCCATGGCGAGCCTCGGAGTTCTTGCCCAGCTCGATCTCTCGTCGAACCAGCTCTCGGGCATGGTGCCGAGGGCGGTGACGAAGATGAACACGCTGCAATTCCTCAGCCTGGCGAAGAACAACTTCTCCGGCGAGATCCCGCCGGAGATAGGCGCCATCGTCAACCTCAGAGATCTGGATCTCTCCTCCAATTCGTTTTCTGGGTCTGTTCCACAATCCATGGCGAAGATCCGTGATCTGAAAAGCCTCAATCTTTCCTTCAACAATCTTCAAGGGAAATTGCCCGGAGAAGGGATCTTCTCAAGAGTTTCTCCCGGAATTTCTACCGATTCTTTCCTCGGAAATCCAGGCCTCTGCGGCGCGCCATGGTTCAATCTCCCTCCCTGCGGCAAGCCCGCCAAGAACACCCATCGGGGCTTCCTCGCCGGGCTCATCGCCGGCGGCGCCATCGCCATAATCGCCGTCTTCCTCGCCGTCCTGTTCATCCTGATCAGGAAGAAGATCAAGAACAGGAAGATGAACACGGAAGGAGGAGGAGAAGGCGAAGAAGAAGAAGAGATCAAGGGCGCGCACCCATTGATCTCTCGCCACGAGCTGGCCACGGCCACGGGAGGGTTCAGCGAGGAGAACCTGATCGGATCGGGAAGCTTCGGGAGGGTTTATCGAGGGGAGCTGGCGGACGGCACGGCGGTGGCGGTGAAGGTGCTGGACGTGGAGATGGGGGAAGGGGCGTGGAAGAGCTTCGAGACGGAATGTAGGGTTTTGCGGGAGGCCCGGCATCGGAACCTGGTTTCCGCCATTACCACCTGCTCGAACCTCGATTTCAGGGCGATCGTGCTGCCGTTCATGGAGAACGGGAGCTTGGATCGATGGTTGGGGGGGAGCGAGAGATTGGGTTTGCGGAGGCGGATCGCCATCGCTGAAGAGGTGGCGAAAGCGCTGGAGTACCTCCACCATGGATGCTCAGCGCCGATTCTTCACTGCGATGTGAAGCCCAGCAACGTGCTGCTGGATTCCGCCATGGCTGCGCACCTCGCGGACTTCGGGATCGCCAAGATGGTGGCGGAGGAGGGGATTTCTGCCTCGAGAACGAGCGCGCAAGGCACCTTCGGGTACATGCCCCCAGGCAAGAAAGATCTCAGCTTTGAATTTGAAGGTTTTGAATTTATAGGGGGCTGGGGTTTGATTTGGTCATTTTGGGGGTGGGATTTGAGTTAGGGGTGGGCTGCTTCGGAGTTGTCGTCGTCGTCGTCGTCGCTGTTGTGCTGTACGCGGTGCGGTTTGAATTTTTTTGAAATTTTCTGGTGCTGTGGGGTTTGAATTTTGGAGTTTTATTTGATTTGGTCGTCGTCGTCGTCGTCGTGAGGTGTGCGGTGCGGTTTGAATTTTTTTGAATTTTTATGGTGTTATGGGGTTTGAGTTTTGGAGTTTGATTTGATTTGGTCGTCGTCGTCGTGAGGTGTGCGGTGCGGTTTGAATTTTTTTGAATTTTTATGGTGTTGTGGGGTTTGAGATTTGGAGTTTGATTTGATTTGGTCATCGTCGTCGTCGTGCGGTGTGCGGTGCGGTTTGAATTTTTTTGAATTTTTATGGTGTTGTGGGGTTGGAGTGTTGGTTTTTGATATGATTTGGTCGTCATTGCCGGGCGGATTGAATTTTTTTGAATTTTTATGGTGTTGTGGGGTTTGAGTTTTGGATTTTGATTTGATTTGGTCGTCGTCGTCGTCGTGCGGTGTGCGGTGCGGTTTGAATTTTTTTGAATTTTTATGGTGTTGTGGGGTTTGAGTTTTGGATTTTGATTTGATTTGGTCATCATCGTCGGGTTTGAGTTTTGGATTTTGATTTGATTTGGTCGTCGTCGTCGTCGGTGTGCGGTGCAGTTTGAATTTTTTTGAAAATTTTGTGGTGTCCTCGGGTTTGAGTTTTCGATTTTGATTTGATTTGGTCGTCATCGTCGGGTTTGAGTTTTGGATTTTGATTTGATTTGGTCGTCGTTGTCGTCGTGCGGTGTGCGGTGCAGTTTGAATTTTTTTGAAAATTTTGTGGCGTCGTCGGGTTTGAGTTTTCGATTTTTATTTGATTTGGTCATCATTGTCGGGTTTGAGTTTTGGATTTTGATTTGATTTGGTCGTCGTCGTCGTGCGGTGTGCGGTGCGGTTTGAAGTTTTTTGAAAATTTTGTGGCGTCGTCGGGTTTGAGTTTTCGATTTTGATTTGATTTGGTCGTCATCGTCGGGTTTTAAGTTTTGGATTTTGATTTGATTTGGTCGTCATCGTCGGGTTTGAGTTTTGGATTTTGATTTGATTTGGTCGTCGTCGTCGTCATCGTCGTGAGGTGTGCGGTGCGGTTTGAATTTTTTTGAATTTTTATGGTGTTGTGGGGTTTGAGTTTTGGATTTTGATTTGATTTGGTCGTCGTCGTCGTCGTGCAGTGTGCGGTGCGGTTTGAATTTTTTTGAATTTTTTTGAATTTTTTTGAACTTTTTTGAATTTTTTTGAATTTTTTTGAATTTTTTTGAATTTTTTTGAATTTTTTTGAATTTTTTTGAATTTTTTTGAATTTTTTTGTGGGGTCGTCGGGTTTGAGTTATGGATTTTGCATGATGCGGTTCAAAATTTTGAATTTTAGTTGTGGTTTGTCTCGAATTTTTAAATTTTTTTTGCCTGGTATGGTTCAATATTTTGAAAACTTTGATGCGCAGTTCAAATTTTAAATTTTTATTATGCCTTGCAGTTCAAATTTTTGAATTTTCATAACTCTGTGCGGTTTGAATTTTTGAACTTTTATGCGTAGTGCAGTTCAAAATTTTGAACTTTCATCTCGCAATCCAATCTGGTTTTTGAATATTTTCATTTTGCGGTGCAGTTCATATTTCAAGTTTTATTTATATCACAAGAGGAAACTTGGTTTTTCTAAAAGATTGTTTTCTTATTTCTTTTATTTTTTAAGCTAGAGGAAGATTCGAAAAGTTGGTTTTTGTGCATGCATTAATGCATGCACAAAAACCAAGTTATTTCTGAAATAACTTGAATGTTTTCATTGTTTGGTGCATTTCAAAATTCAAATTTTAGTTACATCGTGAGAGAAACTTAATTTTTCTAAAATCAAACCCTTGAAATTGATTGTTTTTCTAACTTGTTTTATTTATTAAGCTGGAGGAATATAAAATAACTTGGTTTTTGTGCATGCATTAATGCAGAGTATGGGATGGCTTTAAGGGTGACTAGCAAGGGTGATGTGTACAGCTATGGAATCTTGCTGTTGGAGATTATCACTGGAGTGAGTCCCACTGACAGACGCTTTGCTGGGGGGGAAATGAATCTGCGTCAGTGGGTTGACGAAGAGCTCCAACGGGGGGTTGAAGGCGTGGTCGATGCGCAGCTATTAGAAGAGGAAGAAGAAGAAGAAGAAGATGGGGAGACTAGTGAATCTCGCGGCCACTATTTGACGACAATTAGTCGCCATGACTGCCTCTCTGCAGTGATTGAATTGGGCCTGTGGTGTTCAGCAGAGTCCCCAAAAGAGCGCCCGGACATGACAGATGTAGCTGCAATGATGAAGAAGATTCGCAATGACCTGAAAATCGCAACCTAGGTGACAGGCAGAGGTCCTCCTTTTGTGATATTTTTCTTGACATGAAGTCAAGAGTTATTGTGATTATCTAGGAAAAGTTTTGTTTTTCTTTCCTCATAGTGTTATTGATGAAATATGAAACATAGTGAAAACTCATGTGTTGTATTAGAATGGCCGGACCATTAGACTTATCCAGACTTTCAAGAAATAGGACAATCCAAGGCATTGGTTAAGAGCAATCTAAGAAGGGATGTCTTATATGGTTGTTCCCTAGATTTAATAAAATGTTAGGACTGACCCCATGTCATTTCACTTGATCTTAGATCTATAATGCGAGTAGCCCTTTTAAGACATGTGGCTTCTTCTAAATGGAAAACAAAAATTCAATGGAATTGTATTGCTAAGAGCATCCAAGAGAGGAATAAAGATCTGACATACAAGCAAGACCAAGAACAGATGGCTCTTGGTGTCTTCTCCTCTAGCCAAATCGACTCTCTATGTAATTGGGAAAATCACACTCTTTTCAATTTAGGTGAGGGCTATTTATATTGTCTCCTTATCAACCATAGACTTTCCTGTGGGTCATTTTATGGGGCTATCCCATCAACTTCATTTTTCCCCCAAGGTGAAATCCTGGGAATGGGGAATCCATGCTCTTAAAGGGTTATTGGAGTTGTTGATCTCTAGATACCCTTCTCATTTGAAGATCACTTCAAGTCTTGATTGGGAATTTCCAATGGCCATCGTACACTAAAGTGACAAGATCCATTTCAAACCTCTGGTGAGTGGAGGTATGGAATGCTGCCAATCGATAGCACTTGAACATGGCTTAATCCGCTTATAGAAACACTGACAACAGTGACCATGCTCTTGCTCCCACTTTTGGGCCCAAGGGGACTCAAAATGGTTTATCAGTAAGGTCGTGGTAGAGTGGAAGCTTCCCAGACGATAAGTGGATTCCATACCAAGTCAAGAGCTAACCAAAGCCATTGCTTTATCAGTAACCGACACCATTGAAAATAGGGTAAAACCTGCATACACTTGAAAATAGGGTAAAACCTGCATACACTTGGGAGGCATAGGCAATTTATACCCTCTTCTCCTTCGTTAGATGTAACTATTTGTTTCTTGACACTAGTTAGTAGATAAGTTGAGAGCATATCATATCTTACTTATACTCATTGTTCATCACTCTTGAGTTTTTCAAATTGCTTTTTCAACCCTGACCCATTAAAATCAAATATTTAAGTTGTTCACTTTCCCAAAATGAAGTTCACTTCTTAGGGATTAGTCTGCTTTTTTAACATATCATATCCTATTTTTTCTAGTAATATATGTTTCTAACGTAGAGGAAATAGATGTGGTCACAGTGACACTAGAGTTCAGGCTATATCCCCAACATTAACCATCATTTTGGGAATCTCAACCCCTTTAATGATTTTACTATGAACTTTAAAGGCTTTCCCAATTAGGACAGAGTTCCAAAAGGATCTCTAGTTCTCTTGTTTCCTAATTCCACAGAAGGGGAGAGGCCCAAACAGTGTTCACTCAACCATAATCTGCAAGACTGGACCATGAAACCTTAAATGCAAGTAGAATCAGCTGCAATAAAATTACACAGATATATACACAGCTATAATCACGTAGTGAAGGTTGGCATGCTTTCTCCTTCCAAGTTATGGTGATAGAGCATCAGGTGGGTGAGAGAGGAGCTGTATATATTAAACGAGCTACTTAATCAGTCAAAAAGCTCCCCAATTACCCTCTTGCCCACATTGATCCATTCTAACAGCTGATTAATTATGGGTTACTTACATTTTTAAATATCCTCTCTAACTAGGATATCGAAATCCGATATCCACGCACGATATCCAATATCATCATCCTTCTCGAGAGACAGAGGCAGATGAGGACATCAAGACGGATACCGATATCGGATATCGGTACTTTAGCAACCGATATCCGATATCCGATATCGATACCTGATATTCAGATATAAAAAAACGGAGACTGAAAATTTGATTTTCGGTGTCGGGTACAGCATCCGTCCCGATACCGTATTCCAATACCGGTATCGGGATGGGCAAATACTAGACTGGACCATGAAACCTTAAATGCAAATAGATTCAGCTGCTATAAAATTACACAGATATATACAGAGCTATAATCACGTAGTGAAGTTCGGCATGCTTTTGCCTTCCAAGTTATGGTGAGAGAGCATCAGGTGGGCGAGAGAGGAGCTCCCGGTCTGCAAAGTGGAGGAGTCTCCGCAGGCGGAGTAGAACATGGCAATGAAATGGCAGTGGAGTGCGGCGACGGAGATGAAGAGGGCTCGCCGTCATCCACGAAAGAGAATGGAGATCAGCCGCCACCGTCTCCAAGATGGCATTGCTCTCAGCCTCTTGTTTGGCACGGAGCTTCTCGGCGGCATTGCCATAGTGATCCACGAGACCAACCAAGAGCACAGATGGCCATTCGTCCTTGGTGGCTACGCCACAGCTACCGCCAGAGGACACTGCCTTAGAGACGACGAAGGCCGAGGCGATAGGCAGGGAGGGCCCTTTGCTGTGAAGCAGGTGGGCAATGGGTGGAGACTCGGAGGTGAGACTGATGGGAAGCTGGAGAGGTGTTGTGGGGAGATGACGCAGGCTTGGTGACGGGATGATGATGTAAGCTCCCTGCATGGCGCCCACAGACTTCACCGCACTGAAACCCTCCACGTACCCTGAATCGGAAACAAGAAAAAAAATACACTTTTGTTCCTCAAAAATTTTGAGTATGGCAAAGATAAAAATATATGTAAATTTCACATTATGGATATTTGGCATCCGTATGATAATTCACGAATGAATGGCGCAATAGTATCTTGGTTATGGGCCAGTTTCATAATATGGGCACTTCACACTAGAGTGATAACCCATGAAAGAATGTCGCAATAATATATCGACAATGGCAACATAAAATAGGTAACAGACGCTTGTTTGATAAACCATGAATGTATGCCGCAATGATATCTTGAATTTGGCAAGACGAAATTAAGACCAATTTCATATGATAGGTAATTGACATTCATTTAATAACCGACGAATGAATGTCGCAAGAATATCATGATTATTTCTTCAAAAAAAATCATGATTACGACCAGATAAAATATAGACCAATGTCATAACCTAGGTATTTGACACTTGTTTGATGAAAAGTTCAGACCTCTAAATTTCAATGAGTTGTTCTCTGCCATAAGAAGGGCTTGAAGCTTCTGCAAAATGAGTGAGTAGAGAGAGATATACCTGACAAAGGGGAATCAGTGGCGGGAAGCATGAGCTGCAGGGAATGATCGACCAAGATGGAGACAAGGGTGATGCTCTGCAGGAACTGGAACAAAACCGGCTTCTTGGCACTCACCTGGGGAGAAGCCCCAGGCTTTACATAGCCAATCTTTGCATGGGGGCTGTAGAGAGAGCTGGGGGAGGAGGGCAGAGGCCTCTCCGCCATGGCCCCTACTTCTTGTGGCAGCCCCGAGGCTGCTCCTCCACCCTGCGATCCTCGTAGCTGCACTGCCCACTTCTTTACCTCGTTGCCTCCCACCAAGTATATCGCCCTCTGCCACTCTGAAAATCACAAAAATTACCCTAGTTTTGGTATTCACATGGATAAAGGTTTCACAATGATTATTGCAGGAATAAGGGCATTTCTTGTAATTTTCCTATCCAATTATAAGGGTAGGAAACCTCTACTGTGATGGAGTGTGTTTGGTAGGGATTGTGCGCCACAAGAACATCATCATAATCAGACAATTTAATCTTTTCTGTTGGCACATTTTTATGATTATGAAATGTAAAGAACATCAAATAATAAATGTACTTATAATTTAAAAGAAGCAAACAAAAAAAAATAAACAATAACAAGGGGTACCTTGGCGCTCCAGCTCGAAGAAGGAGCCAAGGCGGGAAATGACCAAGTCCCTAGGCCGAAGCAAGCCCGAATCAGAGGAACAACAGGAGAGAATGTGGCACCCATGGTGTAACATCTGGACAAAGAGGCACTGGAGCAGTTTTGTGTCCTGGCGCCCACAGATGCCACCAAAGGGAAACACCTGACTATCCAGAAGCTCCCCGCGGGAGTCTGTCCAGATACAGACCATCCACCGCCAGTCCTCTGTCCAACCATAGCAGCAGTGAAGGCTTGGTGCCCTTGCCTCTGCTTCTGTGCTGTCAAGGCCATCTGCCAATAGATCCTCTGCTCTGGGAGAAGACAAGCAAGAGACACCTTGCTCGATGGAGCTCGGCTCAGAGAGAATGAAGAGCGGCTCATACAGGAAACGAATATCGTCATGGTAGGAAAAAGACCCATCCACACTACGGAGGGTCTGCCAGGACGAGCCGTCCCATCTTGAATCCAGGTTCTCCTTCCACAGGGTTCCTCCGGCACTAGCAAAGGACCGAGGTACTCGCCGGGCCTTGTTGTAAACTGAGAAGGCATACTCCTTGAGCATGGCCAGCTCGTTCCCTGGCTTGACCCTCAGCAGGGAGTCAATGGTCACGATCTGCAGGACTAGCTTGGACATGTTGAAGCCAGACAGTACGAGGAGGCTCGATGTTGAAGCTTCGTCAAAAGCCGAGACACCACTTAAGGCCTTGGAGACCTGCGTCTGCAATAATGAACGCCGCTCCTTGTCTGCAGAGAAGTAGCTCGACCCAAGAGTAGCCGAAGCCTCCACTACAGTTTGCAGAACTGCAGTTGGCTCGGGGAAGGGGCACACAACATAAACAACCTGGAGATGAAAAATGAGGCGAATTTTAAACGACTTTATCAGTTAGGCCAGTTTGAATTTAAGGGGGGCCGCAATCCAGGAACTGGGAGAGAAGAAAAAGGATGAGCTCACCGTACAGGATCCCCCCTTGATATCTTTCTGGTTTATGCCAGATGTAGACATCAGCTTAAGATTCTTCAGAGCCTTTGTGAGGGCATTGAGATAGCTGCTTACATCCCACGCACTCTCTAAGGCCCCGAAGAAGTCGGAGACTGAACTAATTGATGAGATGTTTCTTCCAGCTCCCTTGAGTGACGGGGGGCACTCAAGGAGGATCAAGCCGGAAGAACTTTTTCCACAGTTCTGATCTGTTGGTCCAGCACTTCCAATCGGAGAATGAGTTCCAAGTTTGCATGTTTCATAAACTGCATGAACAGATTTTCCAGCCTTCAATTCATAATATTTAGCTGATGTCTAACCCAGCTATTGAAAATTCATTTGAAGTAGGAAAAAACAATCACATCAAGGGGAAAACTAGATTCATACTTATAGAAAAAGGAGAACAAAAGAGTGAAAGATTTTTACGTTGCCCCTATATTGTCTTTGATCAGATTGAAATTTTCCTTCAATAAATGCAGCAATTTAAGAATAAGCAAAAGCAAGTTCTCAACAGACGACGGGGCTTGAGTAATGATTTAGAGACCCAAAAATAATAAATATATTAGAAACTTGCACAAGTGTCAACAGTTATATTGAGAAATGACCATTTTTTTCCACCCCTCTTTAGTTTTTCAAATTATTCACTTTCGCATTGACTGCTGGTTGTTGGTTTCTCACTAAACCTCAAAGCCCCATAGCCTTCAGACTTCGGCTGCGTTTCTATGTACAGCTTTCCATGTTAACGTGCAAATTATGTTTTTTCGCAATAAGAGAACCACAGGTATTCTTAAGAATCATTCAAATTTTGGCAAAGAGCAGAATGAAGGGGTGCCGGCAGGGGAGAACCACTACCTTAGAGCATGTTAAGCGTTAGAAAATCAGATCCTTTAATTATTATCATGTCGGCCTTTTATACCCACAAATTAACTCAATAAAAATTGCACATTGCGTGCAACACAAGATAACAAAAATAAACTTATCCAGTCGTCTAACATTATAAAAGAAAGGCTCATCACCAGAAATTTGCAAATTAAACATAAGAAAATCATTCGTGAGCCGGCCAGCCAACCACATGGGTGGACGTCTTCTCAGAGGCGGCCTTCTGGGACTCCTGAGGAGGGGGAGGGGGGTGTCGGGGGTTGTGGAGAGGTACCAGGGGAAGGGAGGCATGGGGACATCTGCTTGCAGTGCTCTGGGAAATGTCTGCATTTAAGCGAGGTTATATTCAAAGAAAGGAAGGCGTTGCTGGTCAACGTAGTACACAAAGTTGACAGTCTTGTTTCGGTTTGGCTCAGAGGGATGTTAGCGGAAGGTACGGGAACCCCAAAGGGCCGTTTGTGCGTATAGTTTGATAAATGAATCATAACCAGAAGATCACCGGTCTCCAATGTCCTTCCCCTCTTTATTTCAGAAAAAAAAACAACAAATGAAGTACTGTCCGTTCATAATTCATAAATCAGATTTTAATTTTGAACTTGGGCCTTCAAATGAGTTGGCATTCTGGCAGGGTAGGTAACATGCATGAAAAGTGCTCTGAAAAGTGGTCAAGATAGAAGTCAAAAGTAGTTCCCGCATCAGTTACACAATGAGCGAAAGGGCTCTGAAAAGCTGCGAAGAAATGAATTTAGCTATTGGTCAGCTTGTCTTTTTCCTTTTTCACCTGAAACGGCTAACCAATCAAACAAGCAAACAGTTGGCTCAAGTATTGAGTTATTTTCTATCAAAGACAACCATGAGTATTTTCTATTATGAAAACTCCTAGAGAAACCTTGGTAAAGATAGAATATATATGTTGAATATGACCGCTGCAACATCTCCTTTGGCGTTCTCTATACTCATCACATCTTCGCTTGGATTATAAGAGAGAATGTGTTTTTGTGCTCACTGTTAGATCATCAAGGCCCATTTAGGGCAGATTGGACTGACTTATGGGCCAAAGGCCGTGTACATGTAATAGAATAACCCTAGGGAAATGAATAAAAAACCTAACTAAAATCAATCTAAATAAGGGCCCGTTAAGTGCCCATTAAAGAGCCCACTAAGGGCCCATTAAGGGCCCAATAGTGAGGGGCCCATTAGGGCCATATATTAGGTCCATTAAGGACCTAATATATACTGGGCCTGATTTACATCAGGCCCAGACTCCAACGGCTAGAAAAACTAGCCGTTGGACATCCAGCTGCAAAAAAAAGCAGCTGGATGTGACAGGTCCCAACGGTCATATTTTTCAAAAATATGACCATTGGAGGAACTGCTTTTCTCTCTCTCTCTCCTCAGTGCATATTTGTATAAAAGGGCAAAGGATTAGTAATGGAAACTCCAACCTTTTTGTGCCCTATTTTCTGGTGTTCCTCTCTGTCCATCCTCCTCTTTATCTCATCATTTCCTCATCTCACTCAATATTTACACTCACTTTAATTTCTTCCAAAAAAAAGTCAAATAAACTTTCCCGTTCAGTGTCCATTGTTTAAGAACATTAATAATCAATATTAGTCACGTGATTTGTTCCAGAAGAACCAAAATCTAAAATTTGACATCAATATCAAGTTTGACATCAGAAGGAAAATCATGCAAAGTGACCACATAAATATTCGACAGGCATACCTGTGCCTAACTGTAGGATGAAATCAATCGCAGCATATGTAAGAAGATCAATGTCTGGGCATATTGCATAGTAAGTTATCTGCAAAATGCAATCATTTGGATAAAGGAGTGAGCGGAGAAAGAGTGATTCACACGCATGAAAGCATTCTCGCACAACATATTTACAAAAAGAGAGAGAAATAGAATAATTCTCAGGAGACTCACAGGCTTCGGCAAGGCATAGGGTTCAAGAGGTCCTTTTTCCCAAACTTCTAAGGAGCTTGATGATGTTTTCAGCCAATCATCTTGATAGCTTCACGGCATGTGATTGTTATGTTAGAGTGAGAAACCCAAAAAAAAACATTTAGAATGAACAAATCATTTTCAACGAGTAAAAACAAAAATATACCCAACGAGAAAGGCTGGAAAAGGAACCAAGGAAATGCTCCCCGAATTTCTGGCATTGGTGTTCAGTTGTTCTCTCTCCGGAGTTGAGTTTTCATTATATATTCTCCTCTGCACGGACTCACCAACTGCAGATCCATCTGAGAAATTACACAGCTTCAACATAATGGTTTCTCTTTAAAGCCCCCAAAGCCAACTAGGCTTGGTGTCCCAGGATGAAGTTATCACCCTTATCATCACAACCAGGAGTGATGATGATGATGATTTCCCAGGAATAACTGGATGACAATGACGAGAAGATAAGTTCTGACGACAAGAGTCATAAATATCAAGAGAGGAAGAGAGGTCGGATTCATGGGAGAAAAAAGGAAGGAGAGACAGGACAGTAGGGGACAGAGACACAATTCGGCGGCAAGAAAGAGAGATGACGGAAGAGAGGACTGATAGGCGCTATCATAAGAAGTACCAGAGGAGAAGGACCAGATCTGGTCAACGAGGGTTTGACCACACCAACTGACTAAAAGAAAGGGGAGAGGGTCGCCAGAGACCCTATAAATAAGAAGCGACCCTCTGGTAAGGGACATTCTATTCTGGACACTAATCTTGGCAGTTACGCCTGGACGAGAGCTGCGGAGGGAGCTCGCCTGCCGTGGATGGAAGACCGCGCTGGGATCGCGAAGGACCTTCACCGTGGAGGGAGGAGCCATCCGATCTGAGCACGATGTTGACGCCAATCCATTCATATTACTGTCTTGTTGAACATTCTCGATCTTCAATTCAGCTATACTTCACTATTGTTACAAGCGTGTAACAAGGACTTAAAATGGGAAAGAGGGAGGGGAGTCGTGAGAGAGAAAGAGAGAGGCACAAGTTACGGGAGAGTGAGAGAAAGGGCAAGATAGGGAGAGAGAGAGAGAGAGAGATAAGGTTGACATAGAAGGGAAAGGGAGAAAGAATTTGTGCCGTATGATGATAGAGAGGGAGAGAAAAAGGAAATTGAGTACAAAGATAAAAATGATGACTAGACACAGAAAGATGATGAGCAATGATGACGACTTCATCATCCGCTGGGACAGCATACCCTACTTCTCAAACACGAAATATAGATACCTTTTACGAGGGACGAACTGATAGACAACGCTTGAGGACTTGAAATGCTTTCACCCCTCGGAGTCAAAGAAGAATCCCTAAGTTCACTGCCAACGTTATCAACAGAAAGCCCACCGCCTTTGCAAAAATCTATCAAAGACAGGGGCCCTTCAAAATTCCCAAAAGCATTCCGTAAGGCCACTTTGATATCTGATTGTAGAAAACTCGTCACAAAGGAAGCCTGAACCTGTTCCGAATAACATATTATGAAGTTTTAAACTGTAGAACTCGAAAGACGGAAGAAGAAACCACCCAACATTTTTTTACATGAACAATTAAAAAACAACTCACAATTCATCTGCATTAGATGTAATCTCAAGTGCTTCGGTAAGGTAACAAAATTAAAATATTTGTGATCTGATATTAATAAGTTTCACCATTTACATTTAGCAACCAAGTGTCAATTAAAGTGATACAGCTCAAGTTTTATAACTATGAAGCAAACTCCTACGAAATACAATTCAGCAAGAATTTCACGAAGAAATAAAAAAATACAAATACGGACAAGAATAATGGCACAGAGAAAACTAACAGTAAAATATTGGCTCAGACAAGTTGCCAGATAATAATGCTTTATGCATGTCTTTTTACAAAACTTATTTTGTATTATGTCTCTTCCATTAGAGATTGACAAACAAAAAACCATGAAAAAGAAAGACGGAATAAAAAATCATTCTGGGATCACACGATGAAAAACTAACACTGCAAACTATGAAATAAATAAATCAGAAATAAATGGGACTCACATCAGCAGAAAGAGGGTCATTTAACTCGATCCCAGCAATATCCAACGAATGGCAGCTTGCCAACAATCCACCACAGCCAGCGTGGGTCATCAGAGGCCCACAAGAAAATCCCCGCCTCTGTTGCTCTTGAAACGCAAGCCACGTGTAGGGCTCATCTCCATCACAAGCGTCAAGAGTGACATCCACGAAAGACGTGGACTGCTGAACAACCAGCGGAAGAGCATTTAGAAGTGCTTCCAGGGGGCGAGGCATCTGAACATTTGTCGATGTGGACAATGAATCCTCAATAGCATTGACAGATTTTGGGGCTTTGGTCGTGCCAACGGACCGCCACACACCAACTGCCAAAGAAACAGTCTTCTCCTCAGAACCACCATCGACGTCTCCAGCAATTCTCACCGGTACCAGTTCCTTCCTTATGAGCTCATTCCTGCCTGAACTTTG
Organism: Wolffia australiana; assembly: GCF_029677425.1. Classification (NCBI taxonomy): domain Eukaryota; kingdom Viridiplantae; phylum Streptophyta; class Magnoliopsida; order Alismatales; family Araceae; genus Wolffia; species Wolffia australiana. The sequence continues at coordinate 5,886,647 of NC_135846.1, forward strand.
GTTTTGTTTCGCACATGAAAGAAGCGTATGCCTGATCCTACACATGGAAGCTTGGAGCATCATACACTCAACATCAGTGGCAAGACTGGTCTTCCGATCATCTGATTTCCACATGCTCTCGATCTTGTTCTTCCCTTGAGTGTGATGTGAAAAGGATGAAGTGATCCCTGAAATTGAAGACGGTGCTGCATCTTCTTTCTGTAAGTACATACCTGCGTTTTTCTCGTTGAATTTTCTCCCACTACTGATTTGTGTGTAGCACGGCGGTGCCACCGACTTCTCTTCTGATGGTTCAACCAGAGTAGGTGGCGTCGCATTGTATGAATAATTTCCTGAACAGGAATTTGAATTCTCTGCTTTTCTGGACAGAGGAACATAGGCAGTTCTGAAAATCGGCGCAAAATTTCCAGTGGTCGTCTCCACAGCAGCATACTCTGGAGCAAATGTCATGGCAGCTTCCGCTTCAGACAACAGTCGGAATTCATCAGATGAAATAATAGAGGATCTATGATCAGGCTCCTCTAGTCGAGTAAGCAACGGGATCTGGTTAAGGCCTTTCAAGAGCAACTGATCTTGATCAATTGCCGCATTGCAAGGACTGTCGCTACCATCCTGTGCCACATTAAGGGTTTGGGATTCTGCAGTGCCAGGAGGCTGCATGAAAAAGCTGGGATAAAGACTCTTTATAATTTTGGGTTTTAAGATGCTTCAATTTCATCAAAAAAAAGAACAGGCGAAGGAAGGAATACCTCGCCGAAGCAGAGGATGTCATTCACAAAGAAATCACTGAAGTCACCGTATTCAGAAAGAAGAGATTGAATGTTAATGCCATAGTCTCCATCATCGGAATCCCAGTAAGATCCAATACCAGTATTCACAATTGCCTCAGAGACTGAACTGTTTGTTTCACCTGCACTGAGTTCAGATTTATATGTTCCTTGCATTGCCTCGATAGCAAAAGCAGCCACCTTATCAGTCGATGCTTTACTGCCTGCTCTTGGACGTTTAGAGATCTACAATTAAGATTTCAGTTAATTTCACCAAAAAAATCATAAAGAACAAAAAAAAGAAGAAAAAAACATTCAATCGTTCTACGCTCAAGTGCGAAAATAAAAAACATTCAAGCGAGGGTTATTTTTAGAATCTAAACTTCTGCACATTACCACACAATTATCATAAAACTAGCACAACTAAGGTCGGACAGCCAATTAAGGCCAGATAGACACATTATAAATCATAGTGTGAAAACTTAATTGAGAAAATCAGAATTTTCAAGAATATGACTCTAGTTCGCAATCCTTAAAACATATTCCATAAAAAAAATTGATCTAACTTAAGCTTTTGGCTTTGTCACAGAAACGGAAACCCTGTTTAAGGAACGCCGATCATTTCCATCATAAATCATAAGGTTAAAGACAAGCATACTGACCAAAGATACCTTCCAGTCTTCAAAAATATACCAATAGAGACATTCAATCGGAGATTGACCCAACAAATAGGTGTTGATAAATTTGAAAAATTATCAGCTCATCACCACAATACTGAAATTTTTATCTGCATCTACTCCGAGGAACATCAAGGATCAGATCACAGAATTTCCAGATAAAGAATTGCCAATACCCCAGATCACGATCCAAAACATAGTCCCTTTAATTTATAATCAGGTGAAATTTATGGGTATCACTAATTACCAGAATAAATTCTTCTAGCACAAAATTTTCACATTTGGTGGAAACCCACGTTGAACAAATAGTCTAATTAAGTACTAAAATTTTCAAGTTCTATGCATATAGATTTTTTTCATGAAAATGAACTTTACTAGACTGAAAGTATCAAATTGAGGTTAACTGTCTCTGAAAATGCACTCTGCAACCAACGGAAACTGGACAGGATAACCATTTTCTGTTAGATGTATCTGTATGATGTAGCACATGATGCTCACGTGCTACGTACCTTTAGTCTAAACTAGCCATTAACACATCTATTATAACCCATATGTTTATAAATGCACATTAAATGAATGAAGTTTGGATTGTACTTGTTCTCCTCTTTTCTTCCAGCCTTCCTTTGGGCTTCCGTCTCTACGTGCCCTGAGAAGCACTCTTTCTATCGCATAAGCTCACAGTGCGACCTTGACAGAATCTGCTGCTGGATTATTACACAGCATGTGGGGCCCACGTGCTGCCCATCTTCTAGGGCTATTCTAGCCGTTGTTAAAGGACCATTGTAATCGATCGTGTATAAAGAATGCCTAGAAGAAACAGAAAGTGACCAAAACCTTTTTCTTTCTCGTTTCACAGTCATGTCAACTTGTCAATCGTAAGATTACCTCACATGGTATCAGAGAGAAAGGAAGTTTTTGCACGGTGATTTAGCCCTAACAGCAGAAGCAATCGTGTGTGGTGGTTAGCGATCGTCCTGGGTGCGGTGTCTTGCTCCACGACAGTCCGGCCCTCTAGCCCAAAAACTCACCCGTGGTATTCTCTTCTAAGCAATCGGGGAGTTCTCTTCTGCTGCGTGAGCAAACGACGAGTTCTGTTGTGCTGTTTTGGTAGATCATCTACAATTTCTCAGACGATTCTTCAACTTACAGGGGAATCCAACTTACCGCCAAATCTCTAATTTCTTGCTTGATTGACCGAGTACTGACACCTTCACAGGTGTGATTGTTCCTTTACTCTCGTCCATCAAAGTGTTTTTTCTTTGCCATCATCTCCTTATACTGTTTCAAGTTTCATCATCTGCCTATTTTATCTTGGATCTGGTACTAGTTTCCAGATTAGACTTTCCACTTATAAACATCCACACGTTAGCTTCCTTTTTTGGCTAAAATGGAAGCTGATATGGGAATTCCCTCACTCAAATGAGCAATAAGTGGTATACACATCTCCCACAAACCATGCCACAAAATCTCTTTACTGGTCATAATTTTATCAATGGACAAAGTATGTTCAACGTACAATTCGTCCTCGTGGTCAACTATATCATCTAAGTGGCGATGTGAAGCGGATATTCTCTTCCTGGTTATTGGATACAATGTTACCAGAAATTGGTGAATCTTATGGCGACTATGAGTACATCAAAGAAGTATGGGTCTAGTTCAGCAAAGATTCTCAACGTGGGAAGATGAATTTTGGATTGCTGATCTCGAAGATCGTTCTATGTCTTTGCTCCAAGAAAACCGCACAGCAATAGAATATGCAAATGAACTCCAAGCCTCGTGGAAGGAAATCGACTTTTACCATCCATCTTTTTTTTGAAGAAAATATGGAAGGCCACCCGGAACCGGTGGCCAACCCGCTATCATTAAATTGTAAATGCTACGTACAAGCAAGGTACAAACCCGACCAAAAAAGGAATATCCTCCCCTTCCAACCCAAAAATACACGAGTGCCCCTACGGCACGAATAACGTCCACTACTGAAGCTGCCTTTCCTTTAAACACCACTTCATTCCAACGTAGCCATATCACCCAGAGCACTGCGAGTAGCCGCCCCCATTCCACTCCGCTTCTGTGTCTTCCTTCTATGACTGAAGTCCAAAAGGCCTCATCCGAGGAGACATTCACCTCCGGTACCTGTTGCGATGCCCAGACTCTCTGGGCGAAGTGACATGTGAAGAATAGGTGTGAGCAGTCCTCCTCCCCCCTAACGCACATAGGACAGTCAGCGGGATCCATGGGGGTTCATCTCCGCCGATAGACCCGTGTGATCAGCCTCTGCCTCCGCAATAACCAGCTGAAAAGTCGCACTTTCAGTAGAACTTTGAGCTTCATCAACCTGTGGCATGCCCTATTGATGGTCACATCGTCCCTCGCTTCTCCTCTAATCTTCAAATATGCTTCTTCCACTGAGAAAGACGACCCCCCCCCACGTCCAACCGTTTCCACTTTCAGTTGAGGGGCTGAGAGGTAGAAGTGACTCTTGCATCTGCAAAACTCCTCAAAACGTGGCCCTGATAAGGCTCTTGTCAATATAGGGACCCAGGCCTCGTCCCAACACTCACTGACTTTGGCCTCTGGGTGTCTCGCTAGTGCAAATAGTGTTGGGAACTTCAACATCAGTCCAAAAATGGAACCTTGCCCCATCCCCCAATTTGGGCTCAAAAAACTCCCGCACGTGAGGTATTGCTTGGCGCAGACCGCTCCAAAAGGGGGATTCTCCCCTGACACGAGCCCAACGCCTCTCCCAACTTATCTCAGAGCCATATCTATATCTCAGGACATTGAAAACTAGTCCCTCTGTTGACTTCATAATCCGTTCCACCCATTTGGCCAACAATCCCAGATACATTGATTCCAGATGAAGGATCCCCAGCCCTCCCTGCTTCATAGGTCTACACAATATCTCCCACGCCACAAGAGGCACTCCCTTGCCCCCTTCCTCTCCAGTGCCTCCCCAAAAGAACCTTCTCATAGCCCCCTCCAATCTGTTTACCACTACTGCTGGCATTTTGAATACTGACAAGTAGAATAACTGGATTGCTGACAGGACCGACCGTAGTAGCACCAAATGACCCCTTTTTGACAGTATCTTGTTCTGCCAACCTTCGAGCCTCATTTCCACTTTTTCGACCACCGGATGCCACTCCACTGCTAGGATCCGTCTCCCGGTCAACGGAAGACCCAAATAGCCCATCGGGAGCAAGCCTTGAGGTGTGCCTAAAGCTCTTGCACATTGTGCCTTTTCCTCCGAAGAAAGTCCGAAACCCACAAAGACCGACTTGGCTCGATTAAGTTGTAGCCCCAAGAAGTCTGCAAATAGTTCAAGCAATGCGGATAAAATACGAGCTTCTCTCAATGAGCCCTCAATGAAGAAAGTGGTGTCATCCGCATATTGCAGGAGCGGGATTCCCTCTAAGTAGCTCGCCGTCTGAAAACCCCATAATAGGCCCTCCTCGCAAGCTTTAAGTGTGCAGGTGGCCAAAGTGTCCAATGCAAGAACAAAAAGCAACGGTGCTAATGGACATCCCTGCCTGACTCCTCTTTGTGGGCGGATCCACCCTCCCTCAGCTCGACCGTTGAGCAGAATCGAGAATGAGTGAGACGTAACACATTGCCTCACCCATCTCACCAATTCCTTGGGGAACCCACGTTTGCGCATAACCGACCATAAGAATCTCCAGTCGAGTGTGTCGTACGCTTTAGCGAAGTCGACCTTCCACATGAAACCCTTAGTTTTATTCGTCTTCCATGATGATACAATCTCCCCTGCCACCACCACACTGTCCACCAATTGTCTTCCAGGAATGAAGGCCGATTGAAACGGCCCAACTAGGTCCCCAATTACCACCCTTAGTCGGTTCGCCAACACCTTGGCAATGATAAGGTATATAGAGTTTGACAGTGCAATGGGCCTGAAATCCCCCACATTGATGGCGCCAGGTCTTTTGGGCAGTAGAAATAGGTGGGATCGGTTGAGTCGCTCCAGGCCATAATTTCCTCGCCGGAACTCGTCTAGTCTACCCATCACCTCTGGCCCAACCACTTCCCAGAATTCACTGAAGAAAAAACAGGGAATCCATCCGGACCCGGTGCACCTTCTTCATTTAAACCTTTGATCGCTGCTCGCACTTCTTCCACTGAGAAAGGCTTCACCAACTCAGCTTATTGTTGTCCTTGTGTCACCTTGGATGCGCTTCTACCGCTCCATCTCCATTGATTTCGAGTCCCTTGTTTAGTCACCTCTCTGAAATGGTTTGCCAACGCTCCTCCCACCGCTTGTGTCTCGTTAACTTCTCGATCCCCCACTTTTAAACGTAGTATTTGATTCGAGCAACGCCTTCCATTCGCTGCCAAATGAAAGAATCGAGTATTCGCGTCCCCTTCAGATAGCCATAGTTGGCGAGAGCACTGCCTCCAATCAAGCTCGAGCTTCTTGTCTTCCTCCTCCACTATTCCTCTGCGACCTTTTCTCTCTGAGCGTTCAGCACCAGTTAAGCCCCTTACGTCTTCTAATGCATCGAGCTGTTGGACCCGTGACAAGGCCTCATTTCTACGATTGTGTCGTTCTTCTCGGATCTTTTTCTTCCATTTCATCAAGTGAAGACGCAAACCTGACAATTTGGTAGCCATTTGTGTTGTAGCTGTGCCCTGGGTGGCTTGGGATGACCACCATGAACTCACCTCCTCCCTGAACCCTTTCTCACTCAACCATGATCTATCCATCTTGAAATATGTGGATCTATTCTGGCCAACACTTGCCCGCCAGATAATTGGGACGTGATCCGACAACGGTCTAGGGAGTGCATGCACCTCAGCCAGCGGGTATTCCTCCAACAGCTCCACTGAACAAAGGAACCTATCAAGCCGGGAGAGAGTATTAGGTCCCCTCGTACTCCTCCATGTGTAGATACAGTTCGTAGGCCCCATTTCCTGCATGCCCGCGCTTGAAAGAAAGGACCAGAATTCCTCCGAACCCGGGTCCTGTCCTCCAGTCCCATCTGGTCTATCATCCGACTCCAGCATCACGTTGAAATCCCCTCCAATAAGCATTGGGATCCCCTGGAAGAGTGCAACCACCCCCTCCAGCTCCTCCCATAGTCCCTGTCGGTGAGTCGCGATAAGGGGCCGTAGACTGATGCCACCACACATTGAACATTGTCACTTCTTCTTTTGAGTTTAACTGCAGCCACATACTGCCCCGTCCAGGACTCCTCTTTAGCATAGGTCGATGTGTTCCATGCCACCAGTAAACCCCCTGATCTTCCGACTGCATTAACGGCCACGTACCCCTCCAGGAACCCCCCCCCCACCAAGTTCCACGCCCTAGTGTCGCATCTCTCCAGCATCGTCTCTTGCAAGCATACTATATCTGCCCCCCATTGCCGCAAATACCCTCCTATCACCCTGCGTCTCCCTTTGTCACGGAGACCGTGTACATTCCAGGAGATGCATTCCATATCTGGAGTGATGGTTGCCCCCCTTGTATCTGCGCCGGTAGGAGCTCCACTTTCTCAGCCAACTCTCGTACCGTCAATGGCATGTTCAAATCTTGCTCTACCACGAGATCCGCTCCCTGATCTGGGGGAGTTGCAATCTCCATCGCCTCATTCCCCGGAGGCTTAGGAACTACCGTTCTGGATGGTCCTTCCATTCTCAGACACATTAGACCATTTTTCCTTGCCACTAAACATGTCTCCTTACCCTCCGCATCCGTCAAGGCTAATCTCCCCCGACTGTACACAATGCCTTTAAACCGGCTAAAATCACCCTTCTTGATGCGTCGTGTTCTTTGGGGCATCCTTATCCTCCTCCCTCCTGGGCCTTGCCCCTTCATGGCAACGCCCCCCTCTCGGGGTACCGGGGTGGCCAACTCAGCCATTTCCTCTGACAACTGTGGAAAGTCTGACCCACCACACTCAGTTGCCCGCACGTCTGCAGTCGAGGGCGCCGGAGGAATCAATGTCTCTGACTCTCCTTGAGCCTGGCACCCTGTATCTCCATCTAGTATTGGCATGTCTTCCCTCGTCTGCATTGTTGGTTGTGCTTGATTGGGGGAGCTTCGGGGCATCTCGCCCTGTCGCGCCTCTGGACCCCCGGGTACGCAAAGTGCCGGCGGTAGTGCCCTAGCTCGGAAACTCACCCTGAAAGTACTCTGATAGCCATGGAACTGGATTGACTGTGGTATCAGATCTCCCTCTACCATTTCCACTTCCAACACTACCACGTTGGGGTCCCCGGACTCCAATCCCTACGAAATGATATGCGTGAGTCTCCCGAAAGACTCGACCATCCCCACCAGTGGTGATCTTCTACACTGCAACAACGGGACCCCTTGTGCCTCTATCACCACCCCTATTCGCCTTCTCCGTTCAGCCCCGTCTGTGGGGAGAACTCGCTGCCATCTCACTTCCGCATTGTCTGCAATCCTCTGCGTCCAGCCGCAGACCCCATCAATTGTCCTCCGTGATACCCCTCGAAGGAGCAGGGTATTGGTTTTCAACCGCTGCAATTCAGTCTGACCTGTCGTGGGGAAGTTCCTCCAGAGATCCCTATGGACCACCCCCAAATCAAGAATGCCGCCAAAAATGTCTCTCACCAGGCAAGTTTGCAGAACAGCACTACAATCCTCCCTCCCTTCATCAATTGTCTGGTCTGCTTGGTGAGCCTTAGTCCGGAAGGGCTGCTCTATCCAAGCCTGAGTTCATCCATTTTTTCTCTCCCCTTGAGGGCAGTTTGCTTGGCGATGGCCTATTCCCTTGCATCTTCGACACCTCATCGACTCCCTGCAGTCACGTGCGTGATGTCCTATTGTTAAGCATCTGAAGCATTTGTTGGTCTCGTCGGACGATCTCGGGGGGGGGGGGCAGTTTGTTCTTGCTTTGTGTCTTCTTAATACGTCGAGACCGCACGGTCACCCATCCTTCCTCGTCCTCCACCATTCCTCTGATATCTGCCCGCCCTTCCTCCAGTGTTCCGTCATTGTTTTTCAACAACGTCTGTTTTGAATTGGAGATGCCTTGCTTGCCTTCCTCTCGTCCAGGCCCTTCTCTTATGGAGTGTGCCCGGACAACTCAATGGGAGTCTTGGACAAAGCCCATGTGATGGCCTTCCTGTCGGAGCTTCAAGCCGTAACGGGCGGCGCTCTCGTCTTCTGTGCAGAGGTAACCGCCTCGGATTGGCCTCCATTTCTCCACCCTTCTGTCATCGCAACGATGTACCACCGCATCGCGCCAACTGGAGATGTGCAGGACGTCATGTTGTGGGTTTCCTCCTGTTTCCCGGGGGACCCTTCGTCTTGATCTCGATGAGGCCTTCTGCCGAAAATTTGTTTTGCTTGCTTGGCACCGTAGCATGATGACCTTCGATCGTCATCTCGGTGGCCTTTTCGGTTACTGGAGGTCCTGCCGACATGGCCGCAACGCCCTTCATCTCGATGTGCTGATCCTAGGTAATCGTGGCGAAATTCTTCTTGGAACAATGCTCTTTGCAGGTCGCCCCACCGCGACATCCCTCCCGGACCTAGCCATTCGACATCCTGCCTCACCCCATTGCGGCGCCCATCGACTCCGCGCTTTTCATTGAAACGAGATCGCCGAACCTGCTGGGCCCAACGCTCATTTTGACTGACTATGCTGCCTCGGCCGATGGACCTTGGATTTTGTCTCATCGCCCCTCAATGTCGCGAGGTCGGAGGTCGGAAGTCGCAAGGTCAGAGGTTGAGGTCAAGGTCGAGGTCACAGGCCGGAGGACGCCGGTGAGTCTCGGCCGGTCGAGGTCAGAGGTCGCGGCCGGTTGAGGTCGGGGGTCGCCGGCCGGTCGGGGTCAGAGGTCGGGGTCGGAGGTGAGAACGGCGTTTGATGGTGATGCTATTACTGCCAATCTCTCCCTCAGATCGCAGATGGCCGTCCACCGCAGAACGCAGATCGCAGACCGCCCTTCTCCCGTCTCGCAGGTTTCCCTTCTCCCTTCTCGCCGATCCCTTTTCAGTCCCGAGCACCCTTCTCCCTTCTCGCCCTTTTCCCTTCTCGCCGTTCTCGCAGATCTCCCTTCAGCTCGTTCCCTTCTCACCCGTCTCCTTGTGCATGGTTTGAGAGGTTTACCCACGTCATGAAACAACTTAAGTATCAACAGTCAAATGGGGATCACACCCTTTTCTTTACGCGATTGACTCGAACTCTATTGTTATTCTTATTGTCTACGTTGATGATATAATTATCACTGGAAACAACTCCCAAGGGATTACCATTTTAAGTCAGCAACTAAGCGATCAATTCGACATTAAAAGTCTAGGCCCCCAGAAATACTTCTTAGGTATAGAGGGTCAGCCATTCATCAGGTTGTAACTCACACTGTCCCAGCAAAAAAAAATATATGATCTTCTTGAAGAAACTGGCTAGCTGCAGTGCCAACCAATTTCTACCTCGATGGAAGCCAATCTCAAACTTAAACAAGACAATAGTGAAGCTAATACCGATTCTCTAACTTATCAGCGTCTCATTGGCAAACTAATTTATTTGGCTCATTGGCAAACTAATTGACCCAAAATTTCTTACGCTGTAAATGTTCTTGTCCAGTTTATGCATCATCCTAAAATATCTCACTTGCAGGCTGTGTACCAGATTCTTTTTTGAAGAAGAAGAAGAAAATAAGGAAGACCACCCTTAATTGGTGGTCAACCTGCTACCATTAACAATAAAAAATAAGTAAATTCAAGATACATATATGACCAAAATGGTCCACCAATCATTTCCATCCAACCCAAAAAGACACAAGTGCCTCAATGTTGTGAATGATGTTCTCCTCTGACGCCCGCCTCCCCTTGAACACCACCTCATTTCGGTGCAGCCATAACGCCCATAGCACCGCAAGTAGCCTCCTCCATTCCGGCCTGCTCCGGTACCTACCACCAGTGACTGAGGTCCAAAATGCCTCGTCGGAGGAGATATTCACCCCTGGTATCTGCTCTGATGCCCATACTCCTTGGGTGAACTGACAAGTGAAGAATAGGTGGGAGCAGTCTTTGTCGCCCTGGGCACACAGGGACACTCGATGGAAGTCATCAGATTCTACCTCCTCTGAAAAACCTGTGTGACCAATATTCGTCATCTCAATAACCAGCCGAAGAACCCCATCCTGAGAGGAACTTTCTTGCATCATCAGCGTGGAGCATGAATTGATGGTTGACGAGTCTCCCCCCGCTTCCCCTCGGATCTTCAAATATGCATCCTTCACAGAGAAAGATGGCCCTCGCCACACCCAGCCATCTCGATATACATTCGGCAGTCTGATATGTGAAAGGTTCTCTTGCATCTCCATTAGTTCCTCAAACCGTGGCTCTGATAACGCCCCATGCATGATAGAGACCCAAGCTCCCAACCAGCATTCATCGACCGTGGCATTTGGATTCCCCACTAGAGCAAAAAGTCTTGGATATTTCAGCTTCAGGACACGTTGATTGGACCAGTTATCGGTCCAGAATCGAAAACCGGCCCCGTCCCCCAACCTGGGGTCAAAGAACTCATGGATGTGGGGTATACTATTATGCAAACTGCACCAAAAGGGGGACTCCCCCCAAACTTTAGCCCACCTCCCCCAACCAGTCTCCGCGCCATATCTGTCCCTACGGACATTGAGGACGAGGCCCTCGCTGACGTCACGATCCTTTCCACCCATTTGGTCAGAAGTGTCAGATTCATGGAGTCTATGTGGAGTATCTCCAGCCTTCCTTGTTTCACGGGCCTACAGACCTCTTCCCATGCTACCAGGGGTATCACCTTACGCCCATCATCTCTATTGGTTCCCCAAAGAAACCTCCTCATCAGTCCCTCCAGATGCTTTGTCACGACTGATGGTATTTTAAACACCGACAAGTAAAATATTGGGATCGCTGAAAGCACTGATCGCAATAATACCAAAGCAACCCCCTTTTGATAGCCCTTTGGCCTGCCAGCCTTCCAACCGCCGCTCCACCTTCTCGATTGCTGGTTGCAATTCTGTGGTTTAAATGCGTCTCCTGTCAGTGGAAGACCTAGATAACTCATTGGTAGAGAACCCCGAGGCGTGCCTAGCCTGTTGGCGCATTGCGCTTCTTCCACCGACGAAAGTCCAAATCCCACAAATGTCGACTTAGCCTGTTTGAGACGTAACCCTGAGAAGTCCGCAAAAATATATAACACTGTAGATAGTGTGTGAGCTTCTGTCACCATCCTTCCACGAAGAATGTCGTGTCGTCCGCATACTGAAGTAGTGGAATGCCCCCTGGGTAGACCACAGTCTGGAAGCCCCTTAATATGCCGCATTTGCATGCCTCAAGGGTACAGGTGGCCAAGGTGTCCACTGCCAGGACAAATAGTAACAGGGCTAACGGGCAACCCTGCCTGACTCCTTTCTGTGGGTGTATGCATCCCACTTCCGCCCGACCATTGACCCGAACCGAGAATGTGTGGGATGTATCACAGTGTCATACCCATGCCACCCATACCCCGCTTTCGCAAAACCGACCATAGGAATCTCCAATTGAGCGAATCATACGCTTTGGGTCGCAGATTGATAACGAACTGTATACTAACTCTACGTTACTTAAAGGGAACCATTGAGCTTAGATTCTCTTTCTCTCGAGATATGCCTTTGCATCTCGAACTTTATACTGATTCCGACTATGATGGCTCGCAGATTGATCGCAAGTCTACGACTGGGTACTGCTCTCTCCTGTGCGGCAACTTTGTCACCTGGTGTAGTAAGAGGCAATCTGTCGTGTCCTTATTCAGAACTGAAGCTGAGTTCCAAGCCCTTGATAAGGACATTTGTGAAGCACTTTGGATTTGAGGCATCCTCCATGAGTTGGGTTTCTCACCATTGCAACCTACATCCTCTGTTGTGACAACAAATCTGCAATCAGCTTAACCGTGATCCAATTCAACATGATCGCACCAAACAAATGGAGAGCAACCACCACTTTATTAAAGACAAAATTGAGTCCCACGTCATTGACATTGTCTACATCCCTAATAAGCGACAATTGGCTGACATCCTCACCAAAGCTCTTCAAAGAGATCAACATAACGCCCTGGTGTTCAAGCTAGGAATGAATGACATCCATTCCTCTGGTTGAGGAGAGGTGTTACGGGATTATTACAAGCATGTGTGGCCCACGTGCTGCCCATCTTTTGGGGCTATTCTAGCTGTTGCTAAAGGACCATTGTAATCGATCGTGTATAAAGAATGTGTAGAAGAAATATAGTGTGAGCACAACCTTTTTCTTTCTCATTTCCCTGTCACGGCAACGTCTCAATCGTACGATCACCTCACAGTATCAATTCCGAGTAACAGTATTTTATTTGTATTTTTAATTCATATTAAAGTTGCATCTTATAAGGAACTGAATGATTTACCAAATAGTAAATTAGGAGTAAAATAATCCGTCGAATCAAATACGACGCATATACTGTCAATAAATTTTATGTTTCTCAGACTTGCATCTAATCAAGTCCCCAGTATTCATGCAAATTCATAAAAAGGGTTCGGTTTTATAAAAGGATTTTTGGACGTAACAAGATAACAATGTTCTAAGAAAACGTCCAGATGAAATGGCCAAGGAAAGACAAAGTACCACTTTTCGGCCATTATTTTCTGTCTGTTCATTTCTAGACGAACCAGACTGCGCGCAAGTAACAGAATCAGCATCAGCTTCCAGTTCACGCGTTCTGACTGATGTCATGTTCTCACTGCCACTAGATGTGCTACTTATACTGCTACGGCTGCTACCATTGCTATTGCTGCTGCTGTTGTACCTCTGATGTTGTTTTAGGCCTGATTCATCAGAATCATCGTTTATAGACTCCATAAAGGTAGCACTTTCGAGTCCCACACTGTGTCAAGAAAAGAGAGTAAGATGAGAAATACTAATGACAATTTACCAATCTCTTCTATATAAACACCAAACTTCAACGTTTTTACACAAAGGTTTGGTGATGTTATTTTCTCTTAGCAACTCAAACATTAGGATCTTCTGTGTTTCCCTCAAATCAGTTATAAAATAAGTTATGAAAAAAGGCAAAACTAGTTTCACTGGCCAAAAGAAACTACAATATATTATTGGATCTGGTACAACAGAAGGAGCTAATCACATGATGTGAAGCGATACGACCTATTATAAGATGAGAGCATGTAATCTAACAGATGACCACCGATACATGCACAAGAATCATATACAACTATTTTGAGCGACGGGTTTATTGATCCACCATCTATTCATCTCTCGTAAGAACTGCATTCAAAATTCATAGAATATGAATCTGGCCGAAAATCTTTCCCTGAACCACCATGTCTAACAGAAACTCCCATTTTAGTTTATCCATGGTTTCAGAATGCGAAAGTATTGATGAAAATGTTTAGATAGAACATTTTGATTAACCCAAATATCATGCAACTACCTTTGAGATCATCCAATGCCTATATTTCTTTAAAAGTCAAGGATGTATGAGTTGAGACGCGAATATATGGACTACAAAGTGGTTGTGGTGGGACTTCTATGGCCCATGATGCGTCCCACTACAATCCAGGAGTTTTTGCATTCATTAATGTCAGGGGTTAAATTGTTATCAACTCCAATTTTCTTTCCAGGATAGAGAAATATTTTTCAACTTTTAAAGAACGCATTGCATTTGTCTGCCCTAAAATTGACTTGGGACGGTGCAAGAACCCAGTCTCATCCAAGCATCATCATCACTTTTTGTAATTTAGAATATCCCCAAATGCTGAGGAGCCAAATATAAGCATAAACAAGTACAAAAGGAAGAATAAAGTCAGTTTTTGGTCAGCCTATGGATCGAGAAACAAATAGACATTCTTAAACAACCTTTTGATAGTTAAAGAAGAACAAACCTTTTGATAGTTAAAGAAGGTTCAGAGGAATCCCATAAAGTCCAAGCATCGGACAATGTTGTTTCCACCCGATTATGAAGCCAAAATCTGTAGATATACAGTTCCATCAGCAAACAATGGCACAATTCCAGGGGCAAATCAATAAATCAAATGAACAGGACCTTTTTGGAGAACATTTAGAAAAGGCTTTGTACAGGAGCGGAACAACCACAGCTTCCACAGGGTAAATTAACGTTCTTTCCAGAGTTGAGAAAACTTCAGATGAACCCTGCTCTGTTTCACATTTTCTTGGCATATTAAGCTGGTGGTCGCCCATGGCAACTTCAATACAGCAGTTCTGTTCCTTTGAGCGACTGCTAGAATACTGAGAGAAATGGGATGGCATGCCGCCTCCATTTGAATCATTCAAAGACTTAACCTTGCTGGAATGTGTTGACAAAGAAATACAGTTATCAATTAATAATCTGTAGTGAAATACATTGCGTTGACCAAATATAATGGTAGTAATTCAAATATCAAGTACAGATACAAAAGAACTATACGTGAACTAGAATCCCTTCAAATTTTGACTTCATTGTTCAGACAACTTACTCGGACCATCTTCATTGACTCTTGAGACAAAACTTATCCGACAATACCATAAAGTATACAAGAGTTGGGCAATCGTCCATGTCATTTCCAACATCAAAGTCCTTTGTTGATGTTTACGTTAATGAATATTACGGTGGTTGACAATGACAAAGACTAGATTATCATTGATGATTGACAATGATGGGTATCACATATGGTGACTTTATAGTAACCCTATCAGTCAATGACACCAGATATAGTTGACAATTTTTCTCTTCAAAAAAATAGTTGACAATGCCCAAGACGTCAAAGGAAAGTTTCTTGAAACACAGATGGCTGACAGTGACAGTGCCTTAAGGTAGACATCACAATCAAATGATATGAGGAAATAATTTGAGCATGACGGGTAAAGGAAAACAATTGGAGCAAGGAACAATTCGCAAGAGTATCAGTTATGGTACCATAACGGAGACAGACTCAGTGAGTTTTGTGAAAGCACAGTAGATTAATAGATTGAGAACAAGATGTGGAATACAATCTAGCAGTAGGGATGGAGGATAGACCAAGACCTTCAAGAGTTTAAGAACGCATGCACACCTTCTAGAGAGCAAACCCAGTTCAATGGCACTTTCAGAATCGACCCAAGCAGTTACATATTCTTGCCGACAATCTTAGGGAGAGGGGCTAACATATATTTATCCATATCGAATCAGTTTGTGCAAGATTCCTCCTCCTGGTTTTACTTTGTGTCAGCTTGTCTTCAAATATAGCATCATGATTAAGATATGCAGGAAGTCAAGAAGGAAGGAAGTGCAAGAGGTAGCAACAAGTTCTAGCCAATCAAAGATTGCTTAGCCAAACCTAACTGAACATGAGTGTCTTGGTCAAAGGGTTCTAATGGGCATAACCCAGTACGATGAAGTTTGCCGACTTCAACATCATCCACAGGAACCACAACGTAGAATTCGTTCTCATTGGCAGAGGACTGAGCAATTTTCTCTCATTAGAGTTATGGTTCCGATGAATCCAAAATACAGAACCTGGAGAGCCAGGATGCCACAGTACATGTGTGCTGATACTAACCCAGGAGTTCGTATCAGGGAAGATAGGGGTAGAGGAAGGGGACTGCCAAAAGATTGTCGACAGGAATTCACAGAGAGAGGGAGTGTGCTGTAAAGTTCATCCGCAGAGTTCCCAAGACTAAGGCAACATGAAGTTAAAGTTCCCAAGACTATTTGCTCTAGCGAGGCACCCAGAGGCCACAGTCAGTGAGTGTTGGGACGAGGCGTGGGTCCCTATCTCGACAAGAGCTTTATCAGAGCCACGATTTGAGGAGTTTTTGGGGATGCAAGAGTCACTTCTACCATTCAGCCCGTCAGATGAAAGTGGAGACGGTTGGACGTGGTGGGGGTCGTTGTTCTCAGTGAAAGAAGCATGTTTGAAGATTAGAGGGGAAGCGAGGGATGACTTGACCATCAATAGGGCATGCCACATGTTGATGAAGCTCAAAGTTCCACTGAAAATGTGATTTTTCAGCTGGTTATTGCGGAGGCAGAGGCTGATCACACGGCTCTATCGGTGGAGATGGGCCCCCATGGCTCCCGTTGACTCTCCTATGTGCGCTAGGGGGGAGGAGGACTGCTCCCACCTATTCTTCACGTGTCACTTCGCCCAGAGAGTCTGGGCATCGCAACAGGTACTGGAGGTGAATGTCTCCTCAGACGAGGCCTTTTGGACTTTAGTCATATACGGAAGATACAGAAGAGGAGCGGAATGGTTAATCGCAGTGCTCTGGGCGATATGGCTACATCTGAATGAGGTGGTGTTTAAAGGAAAGGCGGCTTCGATAGGGGAAGAAATTCATGCCGTAGAGGCACTCGTGTATTTTTGGGTTGGAAAGGGGGGGATAGTCCTTTTTGGTCGGGTTTGTATATTGTTTGTACAAAACATTTATACTTAATGATAGCAGGTTGGCCACCGGTTCCGGGTGGTCTTCCATATTTTCTTCAAAAAAAAAGTTCATCAGCAGAGGAAAGGGATGCCTGGAAAGGCTTCAGCTGAAGGAGGTTTGTGGGAGAATGGAATTTTCCTGGGAAGAGAGATAAACCCAACTCGATTATTATCAAACTGGCTGCAATCTTTTTCTTTCCGTGAGTATCCCACCAGAGAGCCTTCTACTTCTAAAAGCCATGAACTAGATCAAAATCACTCTCAACAAATCCAAACGAAGTAATCCGATTTTTTCCATCGGGTCAGAACAACCTTGAGAGGCTAAAATGACAAAAATGTGCCCCTTTAATGGATCAAATAACTAAAATGACCCCTAGATACGACCAGAGTCATATGTGGATCATTGGGACAGACTGAGAATGAGATGGTTCCAACAAGACCCTTTCAATGATGGCCCAGGAAGGCAACAGAAGGCCCAGTTAGTCACTCTTGACGTAAGCAGGAAATAGTGTTAGCCAGTGTTGCTTTTCCATCTCTTATTTTTAATATCTCCCTTTTAACGTGTAAGCATTTCTATAAGTGGACCCATGTGACTTAATATGAGTGGGCCCAGCCCATTTAAGAATAAGTGACTTAATAGGGTGAGCCCAGCCCATTTACTCTTATTGGCTGTTTATTTAAACCAGCGGTAATAGGTGAATGAGTAAGATGTTCTATTCTCCTTTTTGTAATACCTAGCAACCACAAGAGAGGTTTAGGAAAGGGTGCTGGAGGAAGAACCACAGCTGCACAAGGGGAACTAAGTTTAACAAATGGAAAAGCCCTTCATGTAAACAAACGGTTATAAATACCCTCATTGAAATAACAGCATATTTATGACTTTTGGTGTTTCGTGGAATCCAGGGACCGCATGCTGCTTGACAGGAGGTCAAACTTTCAGAATTGAGAAGTTCTTGACAGGCCTCATCCTTCTCATCTTCCACCTCTATCCGATTTTCCTTATTTTCCCGATCAAAGATAGATTCCCTCTCGGAATTTCTAACAGAGTACAAATATGAGATCATGTTCATAAAAATGGAGATTGGTACCGCACTGGTGACCAAGTCCGAGATAGCGAAGACA
The DNA here is from genome assembly GCF_029677425.1 of Wolffia australiana. Taxonomy (NCBI): domain Eukaryota; kingdom Viridiplantae; phylum Streptophyta; class Magnoliopsida; order Alismatales; family Araceae; genus Wolffia; species Wolffia australiana. The sequence goes on from NC_135846.1 coordinate 5,904,615, forward strand.
ATGCCTGAAGGCATAAAGCAAAAAATAGGACAGTATAAGGTTGGGAAAGTGGGAAAATCACAAAAAGCGGATTCAAAAAAAGGTTCATGACGTACATATTGCAAAAGAGGAACTACACACAAGCAGTGTTGGAAGTTGCAATGGAAAGCCCAAACCAGAGGGCAGGCTTATTCCATTGCCATGCAAGAGGTAGAAAAAGGAGCATACAAATTTTTTCTTTTTTTTTGAATAAGGAGATGAAGTAACAATGAGAACCAAGCACCTTCAGGAGATGAGGTGTTTCTTCTCAAAGAGAGAATTGAAAAATTGAACATCTTCAGGTGGATTGAACAGGGAAATTGTTCAGCTTACATATGCTCATTCAAGCACAAAGATCTCAAATATCTCTAACAAGGGACTCCCAAGCACATCTTTAGACAAAATTATTCACATGCTGGGCATGGAAAACATATATATAACAGCTTGAGGATGATGGGTCATCTTAACCATATCTCACCAGATTGAGCAGTTGACTTCTCGGCATCATAAATTCAGAGTCCAAACCAGTATCTATGTCTGAACACATATTCCTTGTAAACGAATTTGCGGAGAGCAATCTGGAGGGATAAATCTCCCTCCATATTCTATCAGTTTGTCAGCATATTCAATACATGGTCAATTACCATGAACAATGGTAATGGATGGAATAATAAGTTCAACATCTTCCTTAAGTGTTGCTTGTGCATGGCATCCTATATGGATTTGATCGTCTCATAGTGCTGGAATCACAGAGCTAGAGGTCGTCAACTTCAGGAATCATCAATTTCAGGGGTCATTGAATCCCAGAGCCAGGCATGTTGTATTGTCGATTTGTTGATCCACAAATACAACTGTGAATCAGCAATTGATGGAGAATCTATGGTCAAGTGCTTGAGTTGTTTCCTCAGTAAAAGGAAACTCTGAAATTCATTGCGCCCCAAGTTGTTGACAAGGAGCTAATTGAAGTAAGCTACTAAGTCATCTACAATAATCCATCTGTTGACTGGTTTCTTGAACAGTGGAGACTAAGATATGACGGATGAGGGTCCCTACTGAGGCAGTTTAAAAACCAGACTCCTCGGAAGAGAACAGCCCACCTTTATTTGCCAGTGCAGAAGAGTTTTTTCAAAAACCCAGGTAAGGATGTTATTCATTACTTTTGTACGACTTTTTCCATAAATTTGTATCTGCCAATTTTATTTTATTTTGAACAATAAAGAAGACCACCCGGAACCGATGGCCTTCTTTATCATTAACAATAAAAATTGTGTACAAACAATGTACAATCATACTCAAAAAAGGCTATCCTCTCCCTCCACCCCAAAACAACTTCAGCGCCTCCACATCATGAATGGCATTCTCTACTGAAGCCGGCCTATCGTTAAACACCACCTCATTTCGATGTATCCATATCGTCCAGAGCACCGCAAGCAAGCGGCCCCAATCAAGTCGGCTTCCGTGTCTTCCGTCAGAAACTGAAGCCCAAAAGGCCGCGTCTGAGGAGATATCCACCCCCGGCAATTGCTGCAATGCCCAGACGCACTGTGCGAATTGACATGAAAGAACAGGTGGGAGCAATTTTCCTCTCACCTATCACACATAGGGCAGCCAGTGGGAGTCGCAGGGGACCATTTCCGTCGCTAGACTCGTGTGACAAGCCTTCGACGCCTCAACAACCAGCTGAAGAGTCGCACTTTAAGGGGAACTTTGCGCGTCATCAACATATGGCAGGCCTTACTTGTCGTCTCGTCGTCCCGAGCTGCTCTTCGGATTTTCAAATACGCATCTTTCACCGAGAAGGACGACCCCCGCCATATCCAACCGTTACGGGAATCAGCTATCGGTCTGAAGGGTAAAAGTGACTCTTGCAGCTCCATCAGCTCCCCAAACCGCGGCTCTAATAAAGCTTCTGTCAACATAGGGACCCAAGCTTCGTCCCAACATTCCCTGACCGTAGCCTCTGGATTCCGTGCTAACGCAAATAGCCTTGGGAACCTCAAATGCATTGGGCCGTTGTTGGACCAATTGTTGGTCCAAAAGCGAAATATTGCCCCATCTCCCAATCTGGGCTCAAAGAACTGGAGAATGCGAGGTATGGCTTGACACAGGCAGCTCCAGAAAGGGGACTCTCCTCTGACCCTAGCCCAACGTCTCTCCCAGTCTATCTCGGAGCCATATCTGTCTCTCAGGATGTTGAAAACCAGCCCCTCCGCTGAAGTCGCAATATTTTCCACCCACTTGGTCAGCAGTGCCAAATTCATTGACTCCAGATGTAGGATCCCCAGCCCTCCGTGCTTTACAGGTCTGCATAGAATCTCCCACGCTACTAGCGGCACCCCCTTTCGGTCTTCCCCTCCATTGCCTCCCCAAAAAAACCTCCTCATCGCCCCCTCCAGACGCTTCACCACTCCCGCTGGTATTTTAAATACCGATAAGTAAAATATCGGAATCACAGAAAGCACCGATCGTAGAAGCACCAATCGGCCCCCTTTCGAAAGTACTTTGTTATGCCATCCTTCCAGCCTCCTTTCTACTTTCTCCACCACCAAATGCCAATCAGCTGCTAGAATACGTCGCCCTGTTAATGGGAGACCCAAGTAACACATCGGGAGCGATCCTCGAGGTGTGCCTAAAGCTTCGGCACACTGTGTCTCTTCCTCTGAAGCAAGTCCAAAGCCTACGAACGCGGACTTAGCTCGATTCAGTTGCAGTCCTGAGAAGTCTGCAAACAGATCTAGTAGTGCTGATAGAGTACGAGTTTCTGTCATCGAGCCTTCAATGAAAAATGTGGTGTCATCCGCATATTGCAAAAGCGGGATGCCCTCAGGGTAGCTTGCTGTTTGGAAACCTTTGAAAAGGCCCTGCTCGCAGGCTTTGACTGTGCATGTGGCTAGGGTGTCCACCGCAAGTAGAAACAACAGCGGTGCTAGCGGGCAACCTTGTCGGACTCCCCTTTGTGGCCGGATCCATCCCCCCTCAGCTCGACCATTGACCAATATCGAGAATGAGTGAGACATAACACACCGTTTCACCCAGGTCACCCACTCATCGCGGAACCCACGTTTGCGCATAACAGACCATAGGAATCTCTAATCAAGCGAGTCATATGCTTTAGCAAAATCAACTTTCCATATGAAACCCTTACTCTTCTTCGCCTTCCATGTGGATACGATCTCCCCTGCCACCACCGCACTGTCCACCAATTGTCTCCCCAGGATGAAAGCTGATTGGAAGGGTCCGATCAGGTCTCCAATTACCACCCTTAGCCTGTTCGCCAACACCTTGGCGATGATAAGGTATATGGAATTCGAGAGTGCAATGGGCCTAAAATCCCCCACGTTGATGGCCCCAAAGCGCTTGGGCAGCAGAAATAAATATGATCGGTTTAGTCTCTCCAAGCCATAATTACCACGACGCAATTCTTCCAATGTACTCATCACCTCTGATCCGACGACCTCCCAAAATTCGCTGAAGAAGAATACTGGGAATCCATTGGGGCCCGGTCCACCCGTTCATTCAAGCCCTTGATTGCCTTCCTCACTTCTTCTACCAGGAATGGCTTCACCAGCTCATCTTGTTGGACTTGTGTTAACTTGGATGCACTTCTACCGCTCCATCTCCACTGGTTCCGAGCCCCTCTTCTGGTCACTTCTCTGAAATGGTTTGCCAGCGCTTCTTCAACCATCTGTGTCCCGACAAATTCTTGCGCCCCCACTTTCACACGGAGTATTTGATTTGAGCGCCGTCTTCCATTTTCAGCTAAGTGGAAAAACCGAGTATTGGCGTCCCCATCCTTGAGACATAGTTGGCTAGATCGCTGCCTCCAGTCCAGCTCTAGCTTCTTGTCTTCGTCTTCAACTATCCCTCTGCAGTTTTTTCTCTCCGTGCGCTCTGTATCAGTTAAGCCCTGTGTATCTTCGAGGGCATCTATCTGCTGAATTCGTGTCACGGCTTCATCTCTACGGCGGTGACGTTCTTCTCGGATCTTTTTCTTGAATTCTGATAGATGAAGGCGCAAGCCTGCCAGTTTGGTGGCCAATTGCACCGTGGCTGTGCCATCGCCGGGTTGAGATGACCACCATGACATCATGTCTTCTCTAAAACCCTTCTCCCGCAACCACGATTTATCCATCTTGAAGTATGTGGGTCTGTTTTGGCCGACATTATTCTGCCATAAAATTGGGGTGTGATCCGACAACGGTCTAGGGAGTGCACGCACATCGGCCAACGGGTATTCCTCCAATAGCTCCACTGAGCAGAGAAACCTGTCCAACCGGGAGAGAGTATTAGGCCCCCTCGTACTTCTCCATGTGTAGACACAATTAATCGACCCCATTTCTTGCATGCCCGCTCGTGAAATAAAGAACCAAAACTCCTCCGAACCCATTTCTTGTATCTGCCAATTTAAGTCAGAAAGAATGAAGTAAAAATTGAGCCCTTCTTCTGGTTTATTGTATAACTCTCTTAGCTCTACCAGTCACCCTGCATCCTCTATCTCTTTCCGTCCCCAATATCCAACACCTTTCTCATCAGATCCCAAGTCGCCCACCAAGCGACTTTCCCAAGACAGGCAACCTAGATTCAAGATGGAAGGTACAGGAAGCTACGGACACCAGTTTAATGAGAAATCAAGAACAGTTTGCAAGAGGATGAGACGATTGACAAAAGGGAGGAGATCATGCACCAAAACTCAAAAGGCGGAAAAGGAGTGATGCAGATGGTCACTTGCAAACTTGAAATCCATCAAAAGAAAGTCAAGTATGTAGTCTCATGATTTAGTAACGCTTTGATACACCATTAGGGTTCGGTCCTAGATTGAGGAATTGAGGCAAGATTCACAAACAGAAATGATAACTTCATTTTCAAGATAACAAGTCAGCCTTCAAACGGGGCTCATGACATGGCTTATCAATAAAACCAAACCAAACGAGATTAAATCTTAGAACGAAATATCCAATGGAACAAGTACTACATTTCACACGTTAATGCAATATAGAACTTAGGGCGTAAAGGTAAATGTGATCTCTAGTATGATAACATATCAAACAGGCCTGCCAAAAAGCATGGAAATGCTGTGTGGTTACTCTAATAGATAAAGGATGGTACAAATTATACCTGAGATAAACTTGATTCACAAGGTCAGCTGGGCAAATGCCAACTAGCCTTCCTCGTAATCCGTTGGGTGCAGAAATTACTGGAGAAATCCAAATATAAACAAAACACTAATAAAAGGTCGATGGCTCACTTACTACCGAATCAACTAAATTACAAATGAGATGGCACCTGGCAGCCCGCCATTCTTTCCATTAGAGAAGTACTTCAGTGCTCGTTTCACATCATCTCCAGGGAGACTACAAATATGCCTAGAAAAAAACGGGTATACTTCATCAAAGATTAGAGTTTATTAATTCAGGCAGTGGAAAATTTTTTAGCAAATCTTACTTTGCAGATACAAGAACATGCACAAAAATAGCCTCGTCAGTGGCCATGAAAATGAACTCACACGAGGGCTGCACTCTCCTGCAAATACGATAAATTAATAAAGCTTGATTGACTATCTGATTGTAATAGAAAGATAGTCCATCCTCCACGAGAACAGAAAACAGATCATTCTGAAATATATTATGGTCAACTAATCACAGGATACTCCAAATGTAGAAAATAGATAACAGGTAAGCCAAGAACGAAGAGATAAGTAAAGATACAGCTATATTCATGATTTTTTTAAGAAATACAGCTATATTCATCATGAGACAAACAATAACAGAAAATGTGAAACTAGAGATGAAATAAAGTTGTTTGAGAGAGAGAAAGAGCTTCAGAGAAACCTTCAGGGCTCTGTAGATAATATGAACGTTAGAAAGATAAAAGAACACGAACTGTTAATACATTTCTAAAAGGCATGTTCAGAATATGATAACATACGATGCAGAGATAGTTGAACAATCCATATTTTTCACTAAAGCAATTTGTAGAACTCTGAACAATATCTGTAATAGGGTTCCCCAGGCCGCATCGGGGCATTCTCGTCATGTTTGGCTTTATGTTCCTTTAAATAGCACTGCCCTCACTCTAGGGAGGGCAGACTTGGATGTTGGTTCTTAAGTAACTATTGGTTTCTCTTCTCCTCTCATCTCTCCTACATCTACGCTCCGTCTCCCTCCACAATCCCCGTCCTCGCAATCGTCTCTGCATCACCACGTCTTTAGGCGGCTCGTCCCCGGCCGATCCCTACCTCCCCTGCTCGGCCTCCTTCTCCTACCCTTCCCGTCTCACCTCTCTACCCCAGGAATTTCCTACCTCGCCTCGTCCTCTTCCCCTTCCGATCCGAACCTAGCACAAGATTCGTATCAGTCTGAGCATGAACTATAAAGTCATGGAGAAATTTAAGGCCAATACAACTCCTTTAGTTATGAAAAAAAATTACATACATATAAATATGACCTTAAAACTGGAGAACCTTCCAATAATTTAATGTTGTAAACACAAACCCGGAGTTTGATGTTGGCGTCATGCGCATTTTTTAAAGAAAGTTAACTTTATGTGCATTCATGCCCAACAGATCACGATGACAGATCACAATGACAGAAAGAGAATAATAAAAAGTACAAACACAGCGAGCATTTGGCCGCGAACCTGAAATTTTTCTCACTTGATGACAATGGAGGGCATTTTGTGAACACATCCCCGAATCTTACAAAATTAAGTGCTCGAAGAGATCTGCGTTACAGATCAATAAATATTATGAACACCATAGAAAGAAATTTTTATGGGGATGTGACGTTGAAAACAACTGAGCAAATAAGTAAAACCTTTCGATCCGATTTCTCAGGCACTGGGAAAGAGCAAGTCCAACCTCTTCTGAGTCTCCAGGAGCTGACCAAACCCCATTCGCAATGACTTGCAAAAGAAATATGACAAGAATAGCCATTACATTTTTAATTTAAAACACTAAGTTCGGGGAACGGAACAAGCTCACTGCAGAAAACTCTTGTGGGAGAAAATACCTCTTAAACGTGAAACAGAATTGCGAGCAGATTCAGAAACTGAAGAGTAACATCCAGGAAGGAAAAGCCAAAGCTTGATTTTCTCATCTGGTCGTAAAAAAAGACTTATTTAACATAGAGCAACATGGAATCAAAAGACAGAGATGCAAAGTTTCAACAAAGGGAATTTACCAGGGTTGTGGGCACCCTGAGATGGATCCCACGGACCAACAAAGGAGCTGGACCATGTGCTGAGAAACCCTTCGTTTTGCAGCCGGAGATGGGAAGCGAGTATGGACCGAGTTGCAGGATCTCTCTCATTCGAAGATTGGCTGATAATTGAAGCAGGATAAAAATATTATTTTAAAATATTTTAAACCATACAAATTTATTATTTGAAGGAGACAGAAATGATGTACCTTTTTTCTCGCAGTGAGGATGGATCCTGTTCGTATGGCAGAAATTGGAACCAAGATACCACTTGAAAGCCTCCCTAAATAAACCCGACAAAAAGAATGAAATGAAAACGGGATGGAAGCATTTTAACTGATACTGATCTAATAATTCAAAAAAAAACTGATACTGATCCAAAAAGTAAAATAAAAGAACGAATATCATTCTTTCAAAAAAATGAATGAGTAGCAGCCGTTGGATCACAGAAAGTTCAGCCGAGTCTCAGTTCAAAAGTTCTTGAGCTCGGATACTGAACGAAACAAAAATTAAATCATGTAGAAGGAGCGCAGGCGTATCTACCATACTAGAAATAGATTAAAGTGATTTCAAAAGGGAAATTGTTTCAAAAAAGGGGAAAATGAAAATGTAACCTAAATTGGGCGTAGATAGTTAGAAAATCGAAAATTTCCTGATGAAGAGGCTAAGCAGACGGCATTAAAACATTATCCATGAATGGAATTTAAAGGTTGTCAAAAGAAAGACAAAGCTTTACAATTTTGTAGACGTTTGTCCACATGATTCTCAGGAATCAGAACCTCTCATGGAAAAAGTTATTTGGATATACATGTTCAACATATTTGGAACACCTGCAAATGCAAAAATATTAGATGTCATTGTATGTAATCAGAGAAAATGAATAAATAATTCAGGATTAAGATGCTTTCATTTGCACTTCTTTTCAAAATGAGCACAGAGAACAAGGACAATGCAGATTAAAGGACCAATAAAGTTCACTTTGGGAAGTCATTATCAATGAATTTGCTTATGCTTCAACAACGTCAGCTCCAGGCACTGATATGAATCTTGATTCAGGAAAATGGGAAGAGGAAAGGCCAGGCAGGTGTAGGGATCACCTGGAGGCAAACCCCCTGAAGACGCAGGGAAATAGAGACAATCACGAGGGACAGGGTTGTAGGGGATAATGATACTTAAGGATCAGAGATAAGAGAAGGGAAATGACCACAGTACCCCTAAAGGGATACAGTGCCAAAATTGTGGTGTAGGATTGCATCAAGTGCCCACTAATCTCTTGCATAAGATGCATGTTTTACTTTGATTAGAAAATGATAAGATCCTCCCAATGACCTATCAGACAAGGCGGCACACTATAAAAAGGGAACGGGAAGACTAGATCGAGATAATAAAGAATTCAAAATTTGCTGCCAGTACGCCATTTTTTGTCGGATGGGAATGTTGACTTCCTCTACATTGTCAACGAGGACAACTATCACTTTAGTCTTGTCATCAGTGTAATCAGTATGTTATTATCTCATCCTGTTAATACGTTTCCCAGCAGTAAGGACAACTAAATTCCGTGGATGGGCCATAAAATGCACGCGCTGCTTGACAGAAATTGTAGATTTCCACCATCCAATTTTTCAGCAAGGATTATCATCCTCTTCAGATAATTAGAGACATTGTCCATTGCCACTGCAGTGAGCTGCATTATGGAAGAAAATTGTAAGCATGGAAATTTGAATGTAGGTGAAACAAAGAAGAAACCTTTGGGTCCTCTCGGAGATTAACCAGCAGCCCAATCTTGTTAAGAGTTAAGAAGAATTATTTGGCCATACTATTGCCATTGGACTTGATCACAAGCTTATTAACAGCGAGAAATCGCTCACACACATTCCATGCCTTGCTTACATAGTGCAAAGTTATGAACAGTAAGCAAATTTGTTTTCTGGTCCAAAAGTCCACAGTGAGTGTGATACGAACCTGCAAGTTCATATCGGGGAGAGGACCGAAAGGGAGGGAGAAGACACCGGGATGGTCGTTGGCGTAGGGACAGGGAATACGGGGTGGACTTCGGCATGATGGGAGGCAGGCGAAGTGGACGTCGCCTAGGAGAAGGTCCAACGGAGTGGGCATCTTCCCTATTTAAAGGAATTACATTGGTCCAAATGACCTGAATGCCCTCTTATCAGAGTGACACTGTGTGCACTGTCTTTTCCTTCATAGAAAGGCACCTTTTCTTCATACATTTTTCTTCGTCTTAGAATCAGAGATGTACTCATTTCAGAGAAGGAAGCACAGGAGATTAAAGACGTAAATGCAAGTGTATCCTCAAGTGGCCTGTGTCCTGTAGGTTTATAAATAGCAATTAGGGAAGATATCCCAGGATAGAATATTCAAGAATTGGCGACTTTGACAATTGAACAACCGTTGAGGGTTGGCAGATCCAGAAGACCCGCCATAGACCAGAGAAGGGATTCCAATTAGGTCCTCACTCCCATCTTCTATCGCTTTGTTCTTCATTCTCTATACTCGTTTTATTGAAAAGTTTTCTGTCGCATATTTGGATCTGAGTACCTCCCCTCATAGACTCAGATTATAGTTGTCTCATGGGATTGTTGAGGCCTGGCCGTCCCCAATTTGAATTCCCAGTGGTATGGGAGAGGACTATATCAGAATGATATTAAGGATTACGAAACGAACTGTAACGTCATTTGAATGTGATGCAACCTATACCACCACTCATCCAGGTAAGCCCACAAGGGCCTTCTGGTCATTTTGCACCTGGGTGCTTTTCTTTTATATAGAGTAGCCATCACTTTGGGATGACAGCAAAGAAGAAGTGAAATCAAAATTATGTTCTGAGAATCTTAGAGTAATCTTTACCACCCCCCTCAGCTAATCTGTGGGCGACCACCTCTCTTCGAGAGGGCCAAGCCCCACTGACGCACTCTTTCCTGGCAACCCCCTCCCATCCCATGACAATGATACCGGTGACGCGCTGTCCTGGCGGCCCTCTTTTCCGCTCGATCATATTCATCTTCATGGTAGAAACTATCAAGTTTCTACCAGGATGTTCAGGATTTAGACCCGAGTGACATGGTCTGATCAATGACAAGCTAACAAATGTCTGTGACTGAGATCTGATTTGCTGGGTTCACCCCTATTGAATCATCATGGATCTTACAATGAACACTCTTAAGACCCTCCATAAGACATTGTAAATGCACCTTTTTTACGTGACAACATAATTATCCTCCATAAGAAGTACAATGACAATCTTACATAAGACAAGTCATTTTCACCACAGATCAATTTTTAAAACCCAGAACAACGCAATTATAACTATCTGCCCCAATTTACGAAGAAAGTGCTCCATGATCTCACTGTGAACATGCATTGTTCTTCAAAGCCCATGTTTGGGAATCTCCTCAATCTTACCGGAAAATGGCTGAGATGAATTTCGACCTGAATCAATAGACATGTTTGGGAATCTTTGACAGATGCCATCTGACTTAGTCTGAAATCAACAAAATATGACTAATTGACACAAATTAACTTAATCCCTGCAATTTGTCTTCTATGTGGCGCCAATTACACTGCCATAGAGATGAGGACTTCTATCCCTCTTTTCATTCACGATTATATTCAACTTGAAAAAAGCACAAAAATACTATGTGAATCCCATGGCAGCATGAGTAACTGGCCTGCCAATCTATCCCTCAAAGCACTCCTCCGATATTTTGAATGACATAAATTTTGCTTTGGATCAACTCTACATCTTATTCTTAATTCCTCAAATTTTCTGCAGTCTTCTCTATTTCGTCAGCGGTCACACCATTGTCAAGTCCTATACTCACAGACCACAAAGTTAACGACACTCGCAATAACTATGCAGACATAGACACAAACTCTCTTGTGTTGCCCTGAAAACAGTACGCGCTCCTCGATAATCTCTCTTCCCGTTTAATTTTCACTTGATGAAGAATCCCCGTCCCACTTTGTGATCGGAGTGACTGTTACATTCCACTTGTTGAGCCACGATCTATCATCGATCGGAATTGATCAGACTTTAAGATTCAATGGGTCAGTACTGATCCGGACATTCTGATCGATCTGGTGAGATGATCAGATCATGATTTGAACCTGACTAATCGGATCTGGCCCCTAAAAGAATATAGTTTGAATTTGGATGATATATTCAACGAGATGTCCATGAACAAACAGATATCACTATTTAATCAATATCTAAGTTTTAATCCAAAGTATAATTCTCTACAAAAAATAGGCCCCCAATTGAATGGTAGATCGATGGATATCATTGATCTCAAAATTGGTATCTAAATCATTTATAATTCAATAACTCGATTCCGTTCAATTCCAAGAACAATTGTTATTATGTTCTTCACGCCTGATCTCAGGCCAAGCTCCTCAATCAAGATAATCTATCTAAGCTACTAATAAAATCAAATAAGCTCGTCAGGTTATTCTCCCAAAATTTTCCAAAAAAACATCAGAAATCATGTCTACTGTAAACTGCCTACATCTGACGCCATACAGTCACAACCCTCAAAATGAAAACCAAACCTAAACTAAGCAGGTTCTTCCCGTTACACTCTTCTTCACAGGAGAATCCAACACTAATTCAAATAAGATACAGCCATGAGAAAATACAATAAAATTAGTACTTTAAAAAAAAAATAACTACTCTTAGCATATAAACACGACGTAAATGGCCATGACGTCTCTCACGGAATATGATCTCATCCTCAAGAAACGGAAATCGAAACCATAAAATGGAAAGCTTAAAACAAATATTAACTCATCTAATTATATGTGATACAAATGGCAGTGTCTCATGAAATCAGACACAAATGCACGCTTTTCAAATGTTTACAATTTTTTTCTCGGAGAGCTAATGACTCATTTCAAAGTAAGATACGGTAACAAGAGAGTCTTAAGACAAACAGAAAAACATAGACACGTCGCAGAAATTAAATTCTACAGACGCTGTAAACAGAGCGAATAAAAACACGCCTAGACTGATTCAGTTTAAGCGATCCTTGACATCGCGAAGGACATGCAACTCAGATACAGCCAGAGAAACTTGAGAAATGAAAAATGGGTAACGCGATCACGGCAAGTGCAGATTTTTGGAATGAAAAATACCCACAGCGCGCTAAACCTATTACCAAATCAATGCAATCATCTAGGTAATTTCAAGAAAATCAACTTCTACAAGACGATAAGGGATAGACGAAGAATTACCTGATGAGCATGGTTGAATCAAGCAAGAATCGGCTGCTCACAACCACGGCGGCGGTCGGGCGGCGGTCGTGCGGTGGTCGGCAGCGGAGAATGTCGGAGAGAGTGGAGAGAGTGGAGAGAGTGGAGAGAGAAAGAGAGTCTAGAGAGAGAGTGTGAGGAGTTATTGGAGAGAAAATACTTCTTTTTCAACACTTGTCTGCCTGAGCCGGGTTACATGGCAATTTTTATAAGAAGAGGGTATTTTTTGTTTTTTTCATAGATGTGAATTTTAAGTTCTGTTTCTATGCCAAAAGTCTATTTTATGAGGATTTTAAAAATCTGGGGGGATCAAGAAAAAGTCTACTTTAGAATAATTTCCTGTTAATGATAATGTTATCTCTATGAGGATTGAGTATTATGAACAATCTAATTTCTGCATTTGCTTGTATAAATTGGAAAATATATCTTTGTATTGAGTGTAACTGATTTTTTAGATGGTTGATATGGCCATGTGGGATTAAACATTTCAATCATAACTTCATGATATCCTAAAAAACATAAGTGGTAATATAAATTTATCTGCGCTATTCTCAATTTAATTAAAATTATATGGGGTGATGAAATGTATTATAACTCTTATCTATGTAACATACAATGTGAATAATGCCTATGGGAAACAACTAGTGTGGATTTTATGAGAAACAACTGGACCAAGTCGCGTATGGTTTCAAGAAATGGGAGTGAATAATGAGTCTTATTATACAAACTGGAGAAGTCCCTCTAGTTGTTCTTGACAAGTATGAAACTGCTTTGACTTTGATCTTCTCCCGAATTACAAAGTCAATCCTGATGAAAACAAGTTAAGACATTTGCTTGTTAAAGTTTCTATCAACTGCAAATCTAACTGAATGGATCTTATATCTCAATACACTTCAAATAAGATGATCAAAGAATACTAATATTTCATACTATTTCAAGAGACGTTTCAATTGTAAAACACATATTCGAAACGTCAAATTTTCAAAATATATATTTTCAAGAGACAGAGACATAGTTTGAGTAATGTAGTGACTATATCCATTAGTAAAAGTAGATCTTTAAATTAGAATAACTCTACTATAACACGGTGGTAAATTTGTGACATCCAAAAATGCCTATGGGAATGAGGGACTGATAGCATAAAAAAATAAATTTTAAGTTGCTTTCAAATCCGTGTCATGAATAACCATTTTAAAGTAGATACATTTTATTCGATAAAAAGTTAATTTCTCCTATTTATAAACTCCTAAAATTTAGGTGTATCAGTCTAGTTATTGGCACCAATGGTCTGATTGTCTTGTTTGAGGGGCATGATTGAGATGAAACTTTAAAGATTTTCACAACAGAAGATAGAGCACTGAATTGAATCGTACTTATTGACATATGTCCATAATTTTTTCCTAACACCTGTTATCGATTAGTTCAACCATTAATGGATCCAAAATTGTACTTAGATATCATGAAAAAACACTCTAACTAACAATATGACATTCAAAGGCATTGATCTCAATTTGTGCATTCACAGATAATGAAAAATATTAAACCAATTTGACAATCCCAACGTCAATGAGAGTTCATAAATCTGTATCATGGCAAATGAGTGAGACAAATTCATGTCATTCCAATGAATAGGGTATAATTTGGACTAAATACATTACATTAAAATAAATTCAAAAAAATCAACTTAGGGGTTTGAGTATATTTACTTCAATAAGTGATATTTGAAGACCTATTACTTTATTTGTGATATCAAAATAATATAATCCAAATGGAGATATTAGGTTCAATATTTGTTTAATTTCATGGATTGTAAATACTTATCTACCTTAGTCTTCAATCTTTTGCGTGACATTTTTAATGCAGTATTGAAACCTCCTTTGCGACATGAATCTATATTCTAGCTTACACATGAATCCATGCTTTTTGATCACTGTATGAGTCAAAATGACTTCCCATCTCGAAAAGTATAATATGATAATTACGAATTATGTACAATGTCTCATTTTTCTCTTTCCATTTTCCTACATTATAAAAATGCATATTTATAGTGCAATGAAAAAAAGTAATCATATTTAATTGGGATAAAAATTTCAACAAGAAATAGTCACCACATAATGCCCTAAAATAAATTAGTGAAATTTAAGCACCTAGGAGAAAAGGAATAACATATATAGAATTTAGAACCTGTTAAAATATATTGTGTAATTAAATGGTGAAATAACGCATACTGCAAAATTTAACAGCAATTTTTATGAATAAGTACTACAACTGTATCTAGATTGTAATACCAAGTGAGTAAGATCCCATCTTGGCCACACAACCAGCTTCAGGGACTTGATGTTACATGTGAGCCAAGACTAATTAGAAACCCACAGTCAGTTACTCGTAATTCATCCACAAGATGCTCTTTTGCCTTACATCTAAGGATCACTTACACAACTGTGACATTAGCCAACTTAGTTAGCAGATAGGTATAAAACATCTAAGAATGCATAAACATTTATTCATTAAATGTTTTCATAAAAATCATCCATAATATATCATTGATGTATCCACAGATATGGTTACTAGATCAACCATCCTCACCATATTGACACAATTAGTCACTGCAATTCTGTCTGAATATTTCGAGGTTGATCTCAAATATCATATAAATAGGAATATTTTGGATACATTGGGAATGATGTATGATATTGCAGTATGTTGTCATCATAATTCACTTATAACTGCTCGTGTCCTTGGGGCTTCATTACAAGAATCAATGGGCATTAGAAGGAATATATTCTGCACTAATGACTGTTGAACGAGATGTAGAATACAAGATTGGTTTATAGACCATATATAACTCCTTCAGCTAAACACGCCAAATAGATATTTACTAAAAGGAAATATATTGATTTTATACTATATTGATGTAAAATGAAGAGCATAAAATATTATAAATAAATAATTGTGATTTGAATTGATATTGTATTTTAGAATTGCTAGAAAATACACTTAACATGTATGGTGCTACAATGTAGAAAAGTGAATATTATATGAATAAAATAATCAAGTCTGA
Organism: Wolffia australiana; assembly: GCF_029677425.1. Taxonomy (NCBI): domain Eukaryota; kingdom Viridiplantae; phylum Streptophyta; class Magnoliopsida; order Alismatales; family Araceae; genus Wolffia; species Wolffia australiana. The sequence goes on from NC_135846.1 coordinate 5,920,155, forward strand.
TGTTATTCTAAATGATATTTTTGGAAAATGGTACAAAGTTTATATGCACGTATATCATAAAAAACAGAGAAAACTAGTATCCAAAAAAATCTTAAGAAGCTAAAATTATGATTTTTTAATTGATCCTACAAGTTTCAATATGAAAACTCCAAGGCATAAATATTTAATAGATGATACACGTATAAAATAACTCTAAAAATTTGAGCACAAAGTGATTACAAAAAAGTTACCCTTGTTTATTTAACTCATCATCTCGTGGAATGAATGATCATAATACGCACTAGAAGTTTATGAGTCACTAGAAACACCACATAAACACTTGATATGTGACCATATAAATATATCTAATATGTCTATGCTTACATGTCTCGTGGTCAAATCCCGAGCTAGGAACAATGCTCGATTGCGACGCATGTCGGCCCGTGCTTGAAGCAGAACACTAATCAGCTTTTCTTTGTTACATCGGAAGTCTTCACAGTAGCTTAAGATTGCATAGAAAAGGGTCAGAGGAGATGGGGATAAAGCCCCATTCATGAATAGGATCAATGTATTCATATCATAAAGAGGTTACACCGTAGTCATGGACATTACATGGGGGAAGACGAGGGAATAAACAGAAGTAATGAGGCGAGGTGACGCATGCCTTGGTAGTGTCGCTCCTTCACCTTGAGAATTGTTGCTCTACGAGCCTACCGGCCAAGCCACTAACAGCGTGCATCGGGGCCTAGCACCACGTGCCCATGGGCATGGCGCCATCCCAGCCTTGACCCTCCAGTGCCAACAGCACCTGCGCTAACAAGTATCATGCGTGATCCGCTTGGGTGCCGCGTGCTCAGCGCCTAAAGTTGGGCGTTTCACGCCCAGCACTACCCGTGGGGGGGCCACGCGCCCGCACCATCTCGGTGCTCACTGTGTGCCAATGCCTTAGTCTCCCAGCGGAATGTCTCCCGCTCCGCGCCTCGCACATGCAACGCGCACGGGGCACACAACCGTGTGGTATGCTCGCACGACCCCGCGCACAACCGTGACATTACTGTCAAGCATGCGCATCCCTTGAGCACACGTGGGCCTCCCCTGATCCGCCACACTTGAGCGCCAACAAACACACACACCATAAGGACGTTGGCCTAAAAGATCAGGGGTGGGCGTCACCACCCATAGAGCGTGTTATAGTAGTCGCACTTTAGGACTCAATCTCCAAATCATGAGTCTAGGACACGAACATGTCCCCATAGTTAGCAGGCATGCCTCTATGTGAGAATGTCGCCTACTTTGGGCCCTTACAGTACATGTAAGACCCCAAAGTAGGTGGCATTTTCTGCTCGGAGGCATGCATGTTTTTTGTGACCACATGTCCGTGTACCTGGACTTAGGATATGGAATCGAGTCCTTAAGCGTGAACACCACATGCATCATGGGTGGTGACACCCAACCTTGATCTTTAAAGCCAAGCCCATTTTGGTGCTTGTGCATGTCGCTTGCAAAGGCAGTGGATCAAGGCAAGTTGTGCGTGTTGGCGTCGTAAGCGAGAGATGTGCAAGGGTGCGCACGGGCGCTAAGCACTACGCATAGGTGCATTTTGGGGATGGCCTGCACATGCCGCACGCAATGTGTGTGCGGGCACGGTTTAGGAGATTTCCCGCAAGGAGACTAAGGCATTGGCGCACGGAGAGCGTCAAGACGATTGGAGGGGGGGGGGCCAGGTGCTCCCGTAGGTAGTGTTGGGCGCATAGTGCCCAGCTTGGTGTGCAAAGCAGGGTGGCGTGTATGGGGGGCAGCACACAATGGTGTTCGCACAAGCACTGGTGGAGCAGAAAGCGTGAAGGCTAGGATTGGACCAGCAGGTGTGTTGAGTGCCAAGGCCCACTAGTAGGTGGCGCCAGCCCAAGGGTACCCGTGCAGCAACCGTGCCAATAAGCGCGCGTGTGGGGCTGCGGGCCTCAAGGTGCAGAAGCGACACTACCCAAGTGCTTGGGTACTCATCTCGTTACTTCGGTATCATCCCTAGCACCCTCCATGTAATGGTTACAAACACAATGTGATGGTGCGCAACAGCCAATGTCCCTAGAGACGTCTTTGGAGACATCATCATCATCAGCGCCTCCACCGGTTCAAGTTCAACCCAATCGGCATGCCAACGTGACCGTGAAGTCGCCCGGGTTCAAATACCTCGGGTGAAAGCACGTTCGTGATTGTTCAGTTTTTCAGTATCATTCCGTTTGTGTGTTCGTCCATCGTCTTGTTCGCTACGTCATCATATATTTCGTGTCTTTCTTTGCTTCTTTTATTCAGCTCGTCATACGTCATCCCGTCTGTCATTTGTGTGCGTCTTTTAATTTTATTTTGTAAAGGGGTCCTTAGTTATTTGGATCCCCCTACCCCTTTTATGTTTTCTTTTCTTTTATTTGGTTGTAATAGGGGCCCCTTATATAAGGGACCCTTAATGGACCCTTCCCCCCCTAATGTACCTCATTAGGGCCCATCTCAATTTCTTATTTAAGGGAAGGGGTGGCTCCCTAAGAAGGACAGACCTGTGTTTATCAAATTGAGTCTTGTGTTCAGAATTCAGGTCTTGCCTTAGAAAAGGGAGGAGGAAGCATGAGGGAGGGGAAGGAGGACGATGCCACAAGCGGGAGAGAAGACATCGGTGAAGACTGAGAGTGTTTCCTCTGCCTTCAACCAGCCCACCCATTGAATTTGATCACCGCAGGCCCCAAAGAGCTAGCTCCCATGATCGTCTAGTGCGCGTGGGCATGGGTCCGCCGCTGTCAGGCCGTCGGACTTCCGTTGCTATCCTTGTGGACGTCTGCAGTAGTTCGGTTACCGCGTGACTTCGTCATGCTGCCATTGGGGTTCGTCGGATCCGAACTGCTACAAACGTCCACAAGGATAGCAACGGAGGTCCGATGGCCTGACTACACCTCCAACGTCAATCCAGAGTACATCCAAGCCTGGGGACAGGGACCGACGCACCTCCCCCCCCTTCCAACGGGCATTTCTGATTGATCGATGGCCCTATAGTATGTTGCACCCTGCCGATTGGATCTGACAAACCCATTTCATGTCCTGCGCCCAGTCCATGCGCACGTGGGGGTTTGGTCCATAGAGGGGCTGAGTGCCTTTCACCTGACCCTCAAGCGACTGCTGGAGTTGTCTGTGGGAGTCGGTGACTCTCGCGGCCGCATGGGTACTTAGGACCCTCCGGGCCTACCTCGATCCCACCTCCCACGGAGCCAGGGGAAAATCGTATCAAAGGTCTTGACCAGCGGCCCTCCCTCGGCCCTTTGATATTGGTCAATCATTTCCCGGCCTCGCACTAACCGCCTCCCCCTCGCTCTTGCGCCCTACCGCCAGTTGAGCCATAATGATCTCTCTCTCCGGCTCATCTTCATCGCAACCCGCACTGACTGCTGCAATCCTCGAAGGTCTTGACGACGAGCAGTGCACCAATAAGGTATGCCGTCCGCTCGCCTGCTAGTTACATTACCTTTTGCAGTATATTTTTGATTGCCTCCACTGCGCTCGAGCTAGAGATAGGTGAGAGAGGATTGAAAGATAACTACGAATTTGAGAGTCTTACGGGTAAGGGTCGAGCTCATCCGTTACGTGCGAGCCCCTACGGATTTATTCTGTTTGGCACCGTATCTGCTGTTGTCCCTCCGACGAGGATCATGAAGCTACCATCATTGTCTCCCGACATCCCCTCGGAGCTCGGAGTTTGCCACGCCTCATCGAGTCGGGGCCTCCAAGTACGACCACGTATGACACATCGAATCATTCATAGTTACATATCCTTTAGGGTTTATCCGTCAGATGACGTCATTGACGACGTCTGACACCCCTATCTTGGTAACCAAGCATTGTCTCGTTACTGACCGGACGGCATCCTAGACGATGCCCGACATCACTATGTAATACATCTTGATATATAATACAATGACCCATTTCATGTACGGGGCTACGTCACCACCCTCTCTCCTTAACCTCCAAGCGCTCTAAAGCTATTGCTCAAGATTTCTGCTACACAATTGAAGGCTGCTCAGTGTTCCTATCCAAGCACTAAGGCTAGCATGCGTTCGACTTGGGCATTGGTCCTAGTTTGAGATTTGACTACGTGTCACTGCTGCTATGCCTATGCCTACACATATGGCTATGCCTATGGTTGTGGGAACACCCAAGCCTATACCTATGCCTATGGCTATCTCTATGCCTATGCCTATGCCCATGACTATGCATATGCCTATGCCTATGCCAATGCCTATGCTTATGCCAATGCCTATGCCTATGCATATGCCTATGCTTATGCCAAAATGCCTATGCCAAAATGCCTATGCCTATGCCTATGCCTATGCCTATGCCTATGCCTATGCCTATGCCTATGCCTATGCCTATGCCTATGCCTATGCCTATGCCTATGCCTATGCCTATGCCTATGCCTATGCCTATGCCTATGCCTATGCCTATGCCTATGCCTATGCGTATGCCTATGCTTATGCCCATGCTTATGCCCATGCCCATGCCCATGCCCATGCCCATGCCCATGCCCATGCCCATGCCCATGCCCATGCCTACGCCTATGCCTACGTGTCGTGCGGTCAAATCTCGAGCTAAGACAAATGCTCGAATCTGGTGTGTGCTGGCCTCAGTGCTTGGAGCAGGGCATTGAGCAGCCTTGATTTCTTGCAGGTGATGTCTTTGCAATAGCTTAAGTACGCATAGAAGGGGTTAAAGGAGAGGGTGGGAACGAAGCCCCATCGAGGAATACGATCATTGCGTTCATATCGTAAAGAGGTTATATCATAGTCATAGACATTACATGGGGGAAGATGAGGGAAGATACAGAAGTAATGAGACGAGGTGCCGCGCGCCTAGGTAGTGTTGCTCTTGCGCCTTGAGGGCCGTCGCTCCATGCACGTGCCCGCCGGCCCTGCCACTACACGCGTGCCCTCAGGTTGGGCGTCAAGCGCCCGTGGGCATGGCGCTCGGCCTCTGCCGTCCATCCTAGCCTTGACACTCCATGCACCACCAGCACCCGTGCTGACACCTATCGCGCGTGGTTCGCCGAACGACGCCGAGCTCGGCGCCTCAAGCTGGGTGCTCCACGCCCAACGCTACCCACGGGGCACCAAACGACTGCGCCATCTCTACGCACTCTGTGTACATATGCCTTAGTCTCCTGGTGCAATGTCTCCCGCCCCGCACACGTAATTCGCACACACCTTAGCACGCGCAACACAGTGCTGTTGGCATACCCGCACGACTCCACGTGTAGCGTCGTGGTACTGCCGTCGAGCTCGCGCACCCCTACGCTCAACGCCCGCACGCGCGTAATCGGCGGCCCATGCGCATGGCATGTGCAGTCCTCCCTTGATCCGATGTGCTTGTGCGTTGATGGGCACGCACGCCATAAGGGTAATGGCCTAAAATTTTAGGGTCAGGCGTCATCGCCCATAGTGTGTGTTGTAGCGATGCACTAAAGGACTCATTCTCTAAATCGTGAGTCCAGCACACAAATATGTCCCCACGTTTAGCACGAAGGCCTCCGTGTAGGAATGTTGCATACTTTGGGGCCTTACACTATGTCTATGCCTATGTCAATGTGTATGCCTATGTCTATTTGTCTATGCTATGTTTGTGTAATGTGTATGTGTTTATGTATGTCTGTCTATATCTATGTCTAGCTGCATGTCTATGTCTATGTCTTTGTATATGTTTATGTTTATGCCTATGTCTATGCCTATGTCAATGTCTATCTACATATCTATGTCAATATATATGTTTATGTCTATGTCTATGTGTATATATATGTCTATGTATGAGTATGTGTATATGTATGTCTATATCTATGTACATGTTTATGTATATGCCTATGTGTAATGGCCCAAAATATGCGGTATTTTTGCATAGAGGCCTACCTGCTAACTATGGGGACATGTCCGTGTATGGGACTCATGATTTGGAGACTGAGTTCCTCGACATCATGTCACAACACGCACTACACACGATAACGTGCAGCCCTAATCTTCTAGGCCATCACCCTTAAGGTGCGTATGCCTGTCGGCGCTCAATCGCGGCAGATCAGGGGAGACCCATGTGTGCTGGGCACGCGGGCTGCCAAGAGCGCACGCGGGAAACGTAGGCTGTACGACAGTGTCGCAGCGGTGCTCGTGGGGTCGTGTTGTTGAGCCACTTAGCCTTGCGCGCACTGGGCGCATTTTGTGTGCGGGGCGAGAGGCATCCAGCCATGAGACTAAGGCATTAGCGCACAGACAACGCCAAGACGATGCAGGCGCATGGCGCCCTATGAGTCGCGTTGGGCGCACAATACACATCTTGAGGCGTTTGAGCGGATCACACGATGGCGTGTGTGATCACCATGCTCACAGGCGTGTGGCACCCAGCCTCGGCACGCGTGTAGTGAAGGGGCTGACGGGCGCGTGCGCGTGCGCGTGGAGCGGCGGGCCTCAAGGTGCAAGAATGACACTACTAAGGCGTGTTGGGTTTCATCTCGTTACTTCGGTATCGTCCCTGGTCTTTCCCCATGCAATGCTCATAACTATGATGTAAACTTTTTATGATATTAATGCAATGATCCTATTCCCCGATGGTGCTGCATACTTAAGCTATTACAAAGACTACGACTGCTAGAGATCAAGGTTGCGCAGTGTTCTGCTCTAAGCATAGTGTCATGCGCTAAATTTGAGCATTTATCCTAGCTCGGGATTTGACAGCGTGACACTATGTCTATGTGTATATGTATGTGCATGTGTATGTCTATGTATATGCCTATGTCTATGTCTATGTCTATGTCTATGTCTATGTCTATGTCTATGTCTATGTCTATGTCTATGTCTATGTCTATGTCTATGTCTATGTCTATGTCTATGTCTATGTCTATGTCTATGTCTATGTCTATGTCTATGTCTATGTCTATGTCTATGTCTATGTCTATGTCTATGTCTATGTCTATGTCTATGTCTATGTCTATGCCTACGTCTATGTCTATGTCTATGTCTATGTCTATGTCCACGTCTATGTCCATGTCTCTGTCTATATATTAATAGAATCATATAAGATTTTTTGGAGAGCGAAGGGAGAGGCTTCGACATGGGGACCTCTGAATTCCAGCGGAGTCCAAGATCAGAGAAGAAGGAAGTGGAAAGATCGAAGATTTCGTCTGCCCAATTGCATCATGCCGATATTGTTGAAGCATTCCTCGGCCATCTGGGGAAATCGCGCGAGCTGCCGGGATCATCTCAGGAGGCTCAATTCTCCGTAAAACTCATCCGTAGCGCGATGAAATTGGAGGCGGCCGAGCGAGGGCGTGTGATTTTCTCTCTGATTGTTCTTCCTCAGCTCACTGTGAGTAAATTAACGTTTTTTATGGTAGATTGATCCGCTGTTTCGAACTTTTATCTCGTTCTGATCTCTGATTGCTGTGCTATTTCTCCCAATTGAAAGAATCTTTACAATACCTTGCACGGCGGAGCGATTGGAGTAATCGCAGAGCAGGTGGCGCAAGCCTGTGTAATGACAGTGAGCAATGATGAATTCTTCTTGGGGGAGTCCAATGTCTCTTGCCTTTCAGCTTCGAAGATCAACGTAAGTCATTTCTTTCCTGAACTTTCGTTTTTGCTGTTCTTTTTTGCCATAACCTTCAAGTTTATCCATGAACTGTTCCGTATGGTTCTTGAAGAAACATTTCTGTAAAAGATTATGGAAGAGGTCTGGCATTTCCTTTTTGAGATTAAAATATTGATTGGGCATCTTTTTTGGAAGAATTTGAGGGTTTACTGGATAAGATCCGCGTGTAAGAAGATGAAATTTACTCAAGGTTTATTTTGCCTGAATTTAGAACAACTCTGGACGTAAGAAAAACAATGAAAACTTTCCACATACATATGAGGTCTCTTTTTTTATACATTTGCACTGTCTCTTCATGTTGGAAGCTTCATATTTAAGTCGAGCGTGCAAATGATTTAACTTTGTCTTCTCATAGAAACTCGTTCACAAGTTAGGCTTACAATTTATTATTGTCTTTGTTAAAGATATAAACAGATAATTCTGTCCTAGCTCAGATTTTTTTGTAGACTCGGTCGCATCGGTATATGAGTTTGATTATGTTTTTATAACTATTCATTTGAGAACTTATTTTTTTAAGGGAAGTTAAAAAGTTTTTAGAAGACAAATTACCGGAGTCAACCATGTTTGACTATGAAGCCTTCAAATTCAGGGACCTGCCATGATCCGAGGTCAGAGTGTAGAAAAGTTTGTTCTGACTTTTTGAAAACCAAGAGCCAATAAGAAGAGTAAAACCAGGAAGATGAACAAACCCAAAAGAGTCATGGTTTTGAAAGACGTAATGATTTTATTCTTGGTCGGATCCTTTCAGAATTTTTTTTATACCTGCTTAGAGAAAAGCTCATGCTGTGAATGCTGGCCTTTTGTCATCTTTAATTCAAGTTTGCCGTGGTACGTTATTAATTTTTTGATGATGACTAAAATCTTAACCTTGATTTTTAGCGGTTTACTCAAAATTGGACCTTTTTTCTTGATTATTTTCACATTGAGCGCGCAGGAAAAAGTGGGCATTGAAGGATATTTGTTAAAGCAAGGGAGAAATGTCTTAGTTGTCTCTCTGGAATTCAAGGGTGAGACTGGGAAATTGGTTTGCGTATCCCATCTCACTTTTTACAGAATGACTCCTTCAAAGCTGTGAATGTTATTGGAAAAGAACATGGAAATATAAATTTCCAGAAGATAGTTGCTTTAAAAAACTGTTATTTATTGCTTTTAATTACTAGACTTCTCCACTGACTAACATCCATTAGGATAAAGCCATGAGTTATTCAGAAATCGATACTCCTGATCTTAGAATTATTGAAAAATCAAAATTGTTGATCCTGTCTTAAGAATCAAACTGGAAACTCTCACCCCTCAGTCCAGTTGCATAGGTCAAGCTTGATCGTTTTAAACAGAGTTTCAAGAACAGATTAAAAAGACTGTCATGTTTGTGTGATATCATCCTGGCTCCACAATCATTGAAACAGAGAAGATTGAGGATTTCAAACACAAGGCATTCTCACAATCATTGAAATTGAAGACTTTTACAGAGTTACTGGACTTAATTAGATTGCGATAAAGTAACCTTCAATAAATAGAAGATAAATATTATAAAATGGTAGAAATAAGTTCATTACACGCCACCAAACTTGAGGAATCTTCATCAGACATAACTTGCCTGGGACTTTTGTGAATCTGTTTTTAGAGGACTCTAAGAGAGAATACTTTCAACCTCACAGTGAGATGATCATAAGGTTTCAAATAATTATTTTAATTTTTATACAAACGTTATTGTTTGTATAGCTAATTCTTGTGTAAATTTTAGATTAAATGTTTCCTTACTAAATTTTGTCGGTACTTTCTTTACCAGTTTGCTGATTATTATGTACCCCATAAAAATGAGAAACTTCTGGACTTAGGATTCAATCCATATAAAATTCATGGAATTTGGAGGAAGATAAATGAAAGGCATATGCCAAGTAAAGTTAATATCTTTTAGGGCCTACAATGTGATTTGCTACAAGGGAGTGCAAACTGTGAAATTTTATTTTATAATTTATAAGCTTAATAATTAGTAGAGATAGAAAATAATATTTTTCATTGAACTCTTTAATAAAATGAAATGTAGGAATAATCCTGCCCGGGAAAAACAATATGTTGAGATCTTCTCGATAGTGTTCATTATCTTGATAGGGAAAAAATTGAGTCCAATGATACATATTCTAATTTTATAATTTCGATTAGGAGAATATAAGCCTTTACTTACTGAGATCATACTAATTCATGAGTAAGTTAGGCAGCCTCATTGAATATTGGAAGATGACATAACGAAACTGAAGTATCACTGCCTCCTGCACTTCAAGGCGGCAGCTAAAAGGCGCAGTCAAGCTCCTATCCTCTTAATCCAGCCATTATGCAAGACTCTTAATGCAGTTAAGTTAACTTCTCTATGTACCCTGCAAGAGAGTCAAAACTTCCACCGTATGCCTTGAATTATGCGTACATAAATTTTGATATCTATGACATAAAGTAAGTATTCTTCTTTTATTTCTCCACAGAATATCAAATTACTAATATATTCTAATATTTTTCATACCGCACGTTACTTATCCCATTTTAATACATCACAGGAATTCCTATTCTGCATAATGTCAGTGCATATCCGGCTCCATCTCCATTTCGAATCAGGGGGGCAATATCTCTTTAATCTTCACGAATCCACATGTTCATTTGCCAACAACCATCACCCATCGCTGCCAAAGCACCGGTTAACATATTTAAAATTAAAATTAGCTATTATTTTTCTAATTTGAAACTACAGTAAAAACTCTCAAAACTATTATGTAAACTTTGAATCAATTGGGTTAAATAGGACTCACACTTTATGACCTTTAGAGAGATATTTTGAAATAATTATAACTAGTTTTCTCTTGGTAAATTAAGTGAATTTCAAAAAGAAACATTAAAATCCAAAAAAATAAATATAGATAAAATTGAGCGATTCAATACTTATTCCCTATGGATTCAACCTTTGCTCGTGAGGGAAAATATAAATACTGTTGCATAAACAAGAAGCCTTAAATGAAATTTCTAAGTATAATGTTCGGTTTAAGAAATACTTTGATAATTGTTCATCTCATATACTGCAGAGAGATCCTCTATTACCATGTAGGGGTCCTTTGTAGTCTTCCCTGAGAAAACATGTAGTTGGCTAATGGTGTTAGAGTCGATTAGAAATTTTATTCCTTCACCAATGGGCGCGCACACCATGGTGATGGGCTTATATTGGAGAGGGGTAGAATTATCCCTCATTCTCATCCTCTCATTTCCATGATTTCCACTAGCCATGATCAATTTATCTGATGCTGTTGAATCTGTTTTGTGGGCTGAAATATAATGTTCCTTCAAACATAGTCAAATGAATGTCCAATTGGCTGATGTAGTTATCTCTGCCTGTGTATATGCTTTAAACCACATGTAGATACTAGTTCTCCTTGCACCACAGAACTAAGTAGGAGGTCTTTACATGAACTGGTTATCCTTTGAGTAGAAGGTTTACTACTTGACATAATTATCCTGAGTAATACTCCTAGAATTTTGTGAAAGGTTTGTATGAATATGTATCACAGCTCTATATAGATGGGTGCCTAAGGTTTCAAATATTATATTACTCCAAGGTGTCACAAGTTCTCTTTGTTGTTTTCAATCACAACCACAATCAATGTAATACATGTTAAATTCAACAACTAGAATATTGAAAATTCTAAATCATATTAGATTCATAATAAAAGTGAAAAATTAATGCATGAAATGTAATAACATATTAAAATGATGATAATATCAACATTATGATGCCAAAATGGCCTTAAAAGATGTAAGACTGCATGCATAGTTGCTCTAGGGAAAGATCCATCAATACCTCTACATATCAAAAATACATCTGAAGCTCGAATGCCCCCATTGTCTTAGGTTTTATTTGTTTTCCTTGATAGATTTGGAAAAAGTGTCAGTGTCTTTTTGATGAAAGGGACCTAAAATGTCAATGGAAATAACTCGATTGATTCTCTGATGAGATAGATGACCAAGTATCTAGTGCCATAATGAGTTTCACTTTTCATGAGTTGCAAATTTATTTTATATTTCCATTAGAAACCTTGTTGCCATGATGTCTTCATGAATTGGGTCTGTTTGATATGATTCGGGTAAGACGCATTCATCAAACTCAAGCCATTTTACCTTTTCCATGCTTTTAGATTTACTTCATCAGATTCCTCTGGCCTTTTAGATCTCATGGAATAATAACGGTTAGAGTATCCAAGGGTGGGCATCATGTATTTATTCCTTGTGTGAATTTTTTTGGGATTCCAGATAATAATTCTATGCCCATGTATTGTGATGTACTCTTGTGTATTTGGTGTATAATAGGACAAAAGAAGCTCCTATAAGCTCTTGTGATTGGTGTATAATAGGACAAAATTTATCTTGTGAATTGTGCCCAAAAAGGGGTGCCCAAAGAAGCTCCTATAAGCTCCTATATGTGCCCTGGAGCGACCCGATATGGGCTGTCCATAATGGGTCCCACATGGCCAATATTACAGCCTGAAAAGGGCTGCCTATAATGAGTTATGCAGGGCCCCAGAGTAGTGCAAAATGGGCCACCCATACTAAGTCCCGTGGGGCCCCTACAACACTGAAAAATGGGCTGCCCATACTAGATCCCATAGGGCCTAGAGCAGCCCAAACTAGGCCTCCCATTTTAGGTCCCACACAGGGCCTATAAGCAGCCCATGTAGAGCCCTTGAGGCAATGACTACCCTGGTGGATTAGGCCCCATTAGGGCCCAGATCTTCCTGTATTGGCTGCTCAAGTGCCCTATTCTGCAGCCCAAAATTGGGCTGAATGTAGGGCCCATGGATGGCCCAAAATGGTCACTAGGCCCTTGAGGCGATGACTGCCCTATGTGGTCTCTACCTTCAAATGGGTCATGGCTCATGGGTCCCCCCTGTGAGATGATTTCCACCACTGCCATTTCCACCCCACCGCCAAATGTATTGTCGCCTCTTGAAGAAGTGAAACTACTACTTGACAAAAATACTCATTTAGTGGCTTATGTCATGTACGACACAATTGTGACAATGATGTCATTTTTTGCATGAATGTATCCCATAGGATGACTATATTAAAGATGAATGATTCAATTATACAATGACTACATTTTTTATGAGCATGAACACACAACATCTACACATGAAATTAAAACTACATATCCCTAATAACAAAATGTAAGTTGTCTCTGATGCCACTTTTTAGAACATCCAAGAGACTTTCGCCTGTTCTTAAATATGAACAAGATCATAGATGAATGTAAAACACTCCTCAATCCATCACATATTTGATTAATAACATCAAACAATGTTGAGGGGAGGCCTTTCGGATCAGGATAGGATGACTTTATGAAGTCTGCCTAAGTAATTTGATGGTGAATAGAATAGTCAAAACCCATTATGACTGACAGGCCTGGCCCTTTTTTATAGGAAGAGGAGATACTTTATCCTCTTTAGTCTATCTTAATTAATCCCATCATTAGAATTAAGATAGAATTATTCTTTGCACATTTAATATCCCTACTATTTTTAGAAATATCTTAATCCCCTCATTATAATTAAGTGAATCACATTAATGGGATCCATAATTGATAGCTTAATGATATGCAATTATATAAATATATTTATATATGTACCCAAAGATAAAGTAGTTAATATTTAGTTGACAACTAGAAACATATATTCCATGTCCCAGGCACATTCCTAAAAGCCATTGGACTTACTTCCAATGCCTTTCTAGTATATGACCTATATTTGATGGCCACACTAAGTGCAAGCATTCAATCATTACCCGTAGAAATCATTGCATAGATTATTGATCTGCTGGCACTCGTACTTGTATGATGATAGATGGTGAGGGATGATGGTGGATGGTGAGGGACGATGGTAGATACTGTTGGAATTGGTATGGATCTAACTAATGGATGTGATGGAGATAAATCAATGAAGACAAGAGACTAAGCGTAGATCCCTATATTTCGCTGGGATCTAGGTGATTTCTTGATGTAGATTAGCCTCTCCTCTTTTCTGTTGATCTTCTTCAAGCACCTAGAAAACCTTGATGACCTTAAACAACATCACTTTGTTTCAATCTACCTCTCTAATAAAAACTGATTTTAAAGATGTTTTCCCAACGATATGGATGGACAGAGGATGGAAGTTGGAAATTTCTCAAAATTTTAGCTCAATCAAAGTTTTGGGTCATCAGATATCAAGCCTTGAAGTTGGAAATTCCTAGCCGTTGGTTTAATTCATTTATCTCTCTCTTATATCCTTGTCAATGTCGCATCATTTTTAGGGTTTTGTATTTTGTTTGGCATTAAATTGTATGGTCGCCACGTCATTTTTAGTCTACGTCACCCTCAATTGACTGCTTGTGTTGCCATGTGTCACTACAAGAAAAAGAGAAAAAAAGAATAACTGTGTAATTTAAATAATAATATAATTAAATAAAGGGGTGTCTGATGCGGTGTGGCATCAGTGTGTGCCACGTCAGCACACATTTTTAAAAACCCAATATATGATGGACACATCAGCATGATGTGTACATATGGTGTTATGTGTCTCGTGACATGTTGGGTTGGGGCCACTATTTTTGGCCTATAAAAGCATATAATATTATTTCTTTTTGCTCTGCCATCATTGGTCTATGTGTGCATTTATTATTCAACAAATCCTACATTTTTCTTTCGTCTACGTCATCACCCGCAATAAAACAATAATAAAAGTATTTGTAATGAATATCATAATGACGTCATTTTGATGATTTTCTGATGCCAATCATTAACAAGGTTGAATGAGTGGATGACTCCACTAATTAATGGGGATAATCTATTGTTTGTCATTTGACAATTCATTGAAGCCAAAATGCGATGTGACAAAAATCGTGTTGGGTTGTGTGCCTTGGTTCAACCTTGGAAAACATGGTTTCCATGATGCAGAAGCGTGAATCGATTCTCAATCGATATATGAAACAATACATCACATGTACCTTGTGGGGAACGTTTTGAAGCCGTTCACATTTCCAGCCTCTAGAAATATCCACCTGATCACATTGCTCTTGGATCTCCACCTCTTCTTCTTTAACTCACCTTGAAAATCTTGAAGATCTTCTCACCATGAAGACACTCTCCTTGGTTGAGTGGAGAAGAGAGCTGAGTGGAGAAAGTGGGGGTCCTCAATTCTGGCTGGCCTGGGTGCTAGAAATGAGTGCCCCTTCCCTATTTATATTTTACTTAAATTTTTCTCAAAAACCCCATAAAGTAAAATATATTCACCAATGCCCTTGTGGTCTTATGCGTGTAACCCTCTAGTCCCATGTATCATTCTAGTTAATAACTTTGGTGTCCTGATAACAATTATTTACTAACCTTATTACTTAAATATATCAACATATAGATTAATTACCTAAGATCCATTTAATTCAATCGATAGGTTAAGTTTGTAGCCCGTGGGGTGCCAAGCTACACCTCGTGCTCTAGAAGATACCAAGTAGTGTTTGAACTCTCTCATGGAACCTTTACCGTCATCATTTATCATATATGTATAATCTATCATCCACGCGAGACTCTCGAATGACTTAGGGTATGGTTGATCGTCAAACCCTAATACGTCATTTGATTAGTACTGATGGATAAAGGGGATCATTAGAGAACACTTTATCTAATATCCTCACTACCCTAGCTAGGGTTTTTTTGCATCATCTTTCTTGAGCCCATTTCCTCTTCTACCAAGGGCGAATGATCATGTCTTGACCACACATTTGCCTCCCTAAGCTTCTTACTACATCTGAGCTATGACCTGTTTAATCCCATGATTAAACACTTGTAAGTTATAGTCAAAATGTAGTTGTCCATCCACAAGATGTCCTTGGTGTCTCAGGCAAATGGATCACTTATGCAATCATGACATGCATAAACATAATTGATGTGTAGGTATAATACCATTTAGGGATTCATACAAATCAATTCAGTGAACTCTTTCTCCAAAGAGAACCCACTATCTATCTTAGTGTCGCCACACTAATTACCATAAGATCAGCTATACTTATCGTATAAGTAGGATCAGTTATTGCTATTCTAGCTGAATAAGTTGATCTCCATCTCGACTATCTATCGAATAAGAATATTTAGAATACATGTTTAAAGACTAGTGATCGCTGCATTATGATCTTATCATAATGCATTATGTCAATGCACTTATTCACGGACTTCATTATAAATATCACACTAGAATAATAATGAACATAATATTTTATTCAATGAACTTAAATAAACATGGTGGCGTGATTTGGCTTGATGACCACCTAATATCCATCGAATGGAACCCATAGCTCTGATTAAAGAACTCATAGCACTCATTCAAAATGTTACAATGTTACTAGTTCCCCACTCTCCCTATATGCATGTCCTCAGATGAAAATGGATCTACTATGCCAAGGCTAAGCCCAATGGCACCACCAACATGCGTAAGGCATGGTTTACCGCTCAAGGTTTTAATCAACAACCTGGTTTCCAATACTTCAAAAGATTTAGCCCTGTAATTAAAATGACCAAAGTTTCTGTTCTACTCTCTCTCACTATCAGTCAAAATTTCCACATTAATGAGTTGGAGATCTCAAACAGGTTTCTTAATGCTGATCCCAGTGCAGTGATAAGTCTAATTTTAGGGATTATCCCAGTCGATATGTAATTCAAGACTTATCATTCAATTTATATTTTACCCTTAAATTCACTAATTACTAACATAAATGGTGAGCAAGAGGTTGAACCACAGAGAGGACTATGAGATTAAGATCGATTTTTAAGCAAGTAAATGGGTTGAGAAGGGGGATAAGGTAAGTGATTGTTAAAGAGGAGATAGTTAAATATACATGATGAGTTTAGATGGATAGTTGGTATGAACAAGTTCTCAATTCCTACTCTTAGGTATTAAGAACTTGTAACATATGATGATAGTATAACTTTAGGATGTGGGAAAGATGATAGAATAAGAGAAACACAATGGATATAACGAAGATCCTATTAGAGTTATATGATGAAATAAGGTGGTAAATCGGATGTAGAGGCTCTTAATTCCTACTCATAGGTATTAAGAACTCGTGATAAAAAATAAAATTCATGCTTAGGATGTGAGAAAGATGATAGAATAAGAAGGATGAATATATAAAAAAACTACTTAAAATATCTAGGACTTACCTCCCTCTTGGGTAATGCTCTCAACTTCTAACTCACTTCATGAGCCAGTATATTTCACCCTGGCTGGGCGTGTTGCAAATGACACGATGAATGATCAGAGCAGAGGACTCACCCTTTTGAAGAAAGCAAAAAACCTAGAATGGGACTCCACAATGTCTTGTTTCACAAAGTTGCTTAGGCAAGAGACAAAAATGAAAAAGCACTCCCCGTTTCGGAACTATGTTCCATTTTGGACCGGTCTGATGGAAGAGAGGGAAAAGAGAATTTGGCCAAAAAAAATTCCCGCCATAAACTTCTACGGAATGAGGAGTGGCCCAAAAAAATGCCTCAAAATTCTGATTTTTTGGCATTTTGACCTTTTTTTCTGATGTTTCTATGGCCATCGGATAGTTCTTGATGATTTGCGTAATTCTGAGCCATCAGATTGTCTGCATTAAGTGTGTATCACTGCTCCAACGTTCGATAGTTAGAGATCTGATCGAGTGCATTTGCGCCCATCAGATGCAATGGAATATAAGTCCACCACACCAGATTTCACCACGTCACCTTATGTATTCTCTCTGCAAAAAATAAAAAAAGAGAAACAATAAGCTCACCTCTTCTCCAATTGAAATTGTGTGATCTGGGTGACGCTACGTAGTGCTCCACTCAAGTTATGAATTTAATCTCACATGGACTAAATTTGGGTCAAATTTCATTACAAAACCGGAGGCAACATTTGAGATTTAAATCGCGCACAAGTGCTCCCATATGTCTTCTTTCATGTGCACATATGTTCCACCCATGTGCCCAGTCAGTGTCTCCTTGGTACACCACATAGGGACGTCTGCCAAATGGGCATGGCACGCCAGCCTTGTGAAAATGGGCCCCTTTTTGCCCTGAAAATGCTTATAGAATATTCAATAAATTCCAAAAAAATTATGAGAATTTAAACTTAACTATCTTTCAATATATAACTCCTTTTAAAGATAATTTTTCATTAAATTAATTTTTTAAAAATCTCTTTTCCACTAAGTTCATAGAAACCTCAAAATATAGTCAATTTTAAAGTAAAGAATGATCATTTAGTGAATCTAGTTTCGGTGAAATTACCTAAAAATTCATGATAACATGCATAAAAACAGCTTAATTATACTGTAGAATCCACGATTTAAGCATGAATTATCATGCTTATTGTCATGTTATCATGAAGCAACCTTCCAGATTTTTGGATCATCAGTTTCCAAATCATGTTTTCATACTGCATACATCACTCGACGGTTTTAAATAATCATTTTGTGAATCATTTACTATAAGCTTTTCCTTTTTTATTTTTGCTTGGTTTTGATGGCTCTGAAAATGACATGTCCATCTTTTATAAATACAAATCGAATATTTTCTCCTCACTTATACTGATTATATTTTAATTCTTAATCCCAGATCATTGGGCTTATGCAAAATCATCACTAACGTTGCACCTATGTTTCATCCAAGAAACAACCTGATGTCTCATAGTCCAGTAAAGAGGCCGAATTACTTAAATTACAGGCCAATGCAATCACAAAAGTGAGTTAGCTCTAGTCCTCCCTACAAGAGCTACACATTGCTCTCTCAAGACCACCCAATCTAGGGTGCTACTTGGATGGTATTCCAATTTTTCTATACACATGGAGGTGAAATCTCAGTTTACCCACGAGCAGGTGGTGCCAAGAAACTACACCTTGCACTGGTCTCCAGCAAAGATCAAGTCTCTAATGTTCTTAAAAATATTGCTCAAAATATGTTTCCTATTATTACTGGAAAAGTTTAACATTTTCGTATTTCCTATTATCATTAGGGGAGTGTCAAAGTCTACCTCCAAAGAGACCATTTGTTAGCCAATCAGAGGGCGAGAACAAACCTGGCCAAAGGTCATACATATCATACAGAACTTATCCTGTATGAGTTTTAAGTCACTTTCCCTAGCCATATGATATACTTATCTTCACTGGTACTAATTGTAAGTCGAGGTAGTTTCTGATACCACCTGTAAGTTTGTCTGCCTAATGTTTAACCCGATAAAGGGGTGAACTAGGTTTTTCAGATTTTCTAAGTTATTATATTTATGTACTCTAATACTTATATCTGGCCTTAAATAAAGAAAGGGGCAGATCATAGGAATGCCTTGTGTATTTTTATACAAGTTATGGGCCAGAGCTCTATACCTAAGTCATTTACGAAGGGCCAAGCCTTTGAGCCAATGACAACTTGAGACAAGGCACAACAAAAGGATATCAAAACAAAAAAGTCCTGGCGTCTTCAAGAAATAGCTCTCTCAATATGGTGACATTACGAGGACAAGAAAACGTTGAGATGAGATGGGTTTAATAACTATTTAGTAAGAATGAGATGAGTATTGAATGTGAATGAAGCGGGTGAAAATGAGTGAGTGGAATAGAGGAAGACGGGAATAGGTGATGATAAGCTAAGATTAAGAACAAGGGGAAATAACAAGAAGAGTTAGGGTTTAGTATTAGGGTCTATTATAGGATTAGAGGGTTTGAAGACGAGACATGATGGAAAGATGGGATGAGATGTAGTGATGAAGGTAGTGGAAGTATGGGTTGAGTGAGGAATGAAATGAATGAAAGTAGTTGTTTAGGGTTCATTGGGTGAATAGAGAGGAAAACACGTGATGGGGTCATAATGGTGTAGCTGTACATGATGTAGGTGGTAGATGAAACACGGCACAAGTGGTCGATGATGATGGATGTGGATAAATGATATTGGACAGCGATGATGAAATGGATACGATCTTTCTAAGTGAATGTGTTGAAGATGGGTCATTGTAAGGCAAGAGACTAACCTTAGATCCCTAAGTTCCACTGATATCAAGGCATCTTCTTGTTGCAAATCATCCTCCCCACTTCTCTATTGATCGTCTCTAAGGACTCAATACATAAAGATCACCCTTGATGGACCCTCAAAGTTGCACTCTCTTTCAATCTGTCTCTCTAGGAGGAATTGAGTTTAAAGATGTCGTTTTACAAAGATCAGGGGCTCAATTAAAAGATCAAACATATGGAAGGATAGATCATAGTAAGTGATTATATAAAATTTATACATGTTTATGCATGATAATTCATGCATTGTTTGGGCTAAATTAGTAACTATTAATGCATATTATCCTTTTATTATCTAATTTTTGTTTAAAAAATAAAATTCCATTAAAATAATTATTTTGAACTAATTTGAATATGATTTGAGCTTTAAGGTTATTTTAATGGAAAATAAAAATTTTAGTGATAAAATAGGGTGAAAATTTCATGTTAAAATGATGAATAAATCAAAAGATGTTTAATTTATAAATTTTAGAAAATTTCCCAGAATTTATTCAATTTTCTAAGTATTTTTTTAGGATAAAAAGGCCAAAAAAGGCTTATATCCACGGGCTGAAGTGGCATGCCTAGAAGGAGTTGACATATACGCAGATGTGCACACATGTGCGCTCATAGAGGGAGAGTGTGGCACATTAGAAATTTTCATAATCTTAAGGAGAACTTGTTATTTATACATTAACATTTCTGGAAATTTTGCAATATTGGACTAAAAAGGGGGCGAAGTGGCGCCATCAGAACCACCAGATCGTGAAAATAATGGTAATATTAACTGTTGTCCTTTTTGTCTTTCTATGCAGATCAAAGGGGTTATGTGGCGTCATCAGGAGGGAGTGGGCTACAGTCCACTCAATCGGACGATCAAGGTTTAATCCAAACTTTCACAGTTCGATCCTATCATCTTGCGACTGATCCAACGATCAACGACGATTCCACACTTGATGAAAAGTGATCGGATGGCTGAGCAGCTTCTCGATCATCAGATATTGATTGAATGTCTATAAAAAATCAGAAAAAATCGAAAAAAATGCCTGAAAAATCAAAAACCATAAAAGGGGCATTTTTCAAATGGCCATAACTTTTGATTCGGAAGGCTTTTTGACTCAAAATTTTTTTGGTGGTTTCCTCTCATTAACAACTATTTTTACAGATGGACGCCTATAAATAGGCCTCAAAGTAATTTTGATTTTATTTTTTGTTCTGTACTCAAAATTTGGTAAAGTTGTGAAAGAAAAGAGTAGTCAAAGTATCCAATTCTCGTGTTCTTCGTGTGGCTTCTAGCAAATGGCTAGCTGGAGTGAATCAAATCCCAAGGAGACATGAAGAATTGTGTTTTCACCAAAAGGTTAGTGAGTTCCTTCTCTTCTCATTAGTTTATTCATGTTTGAGTAAGATGGCAAGGTACAGGGCAAAATGTACGGGTCCATGAAGATATGAACATGAAGAGAGCATCACTTGCACAAAGGTGAAATCAAGGTTAGATTAGGAGTATATTTTGTTAAAATAGTTTTATTACAATCAATTTAGGTTTAGATAAACACCCCTAATTAAATTCATCACTTAGATCTTTATATTTTGATCTTCGGAAGCAGATAAACACATAAAGACCATTCCATCATCCCCCTCATCTTTCCATACTCTTAAAGAAACCCTAATTAAAATCTAGACACCTATCCTCCCTGTGGATCGACCCTTGCTCCCTCTATATTAGGATATTTAGTGATTAACGAGTTATAAATTTATTGTATAAGTGTGATTTGCCTAAAGCGACACATTATAAACACTTAAAAATTGACTTATCAGAAAGAAAAAGCTACCCTCCAAATTTCAGCTCAATTAGAGTTCTGGATTGTCAAATAACAAGCCCTTAAGTTTGATAACTCATGGCTGTTGATTTAAACCAAATATTTCTCTTTTATTGTCCTCCTCTCTATCATCATATCGTTTTTAGGGTTTTTTCTTCAATAGGGCATTAAATGTAATCATTTACTTGGATTGACCCGTGTCATCCTTAATCAATGGCTCCCGTGGTGCTACATGTCCCTTCAGGAAAAAGACAAAAATATGAATAAAGGTATCTGATTATAATAATATACTGATAAATAAATATGTGTGTACCACAACAGCACGTCAGCACATGCCATGTCAGCCCATTTTCTTGAAATCTAATGAAAACGAAACATGTGGCCATGTGTCTCACGATACGTCACGACCGTTGTTATTATTGATAGTTAAAGGATAATCTTGTACTAAAATAGTCCACACTTAAAAATAAAGCTCCTTGGTCCACATGCAATTTTTTGAGAAAAAGACGTCTTTTTTTAGCCACATCATCGTGCGAACAAAAAATGATTGTGGCATCGCTAATTGCGATGCAATAATAATGTTACCTGAAATGATTGGTTGACACCAATCATAAATGAGGTTTAAGGATTGGTTGCTACCAGTCCTTAACAGTAGTCATCAGTCGTCCCCATGTGACAAATCAAACAGCGAGATGTGGCATGGCGGAAGTAAGAACCCAAAAATATTATAATTCATAAGAAGTTTAAATAAAAATTTATCTTGGCTTAGAAAATTATATATTTACGTAAAATGTCAAAAAATTCAGAAGAATCATATTCTGATTTAAATGTTGTTTTTTCTTTCAGAACATGATGTCGGGAATACAAAAAAATACTAAAAAAATCACAAAATTCAAAATACCATTCTTTACAATTGATTCAATCATTTTAGAATTGATAGCACAAAATATGCAACTAATTTAAGGATAATTAACATAAAAATATCATCACATAAACCTATTGATATTGTGTTATCAATAATGCACTGATTACTTATCATTTAACATAGATTCCAAAAAAATCAGATTCATCGGAAATTGAGAAGGACATCAAAATGCCCAGATTTAAAAGTACCTTAGGCTCCCATTCATATGAGGATTATGCTTTATCCCAATAACCATTAATGTGGATATGCTAAGAACAGATAGTATGTGTGCTTAATGGAAAGAGTACATTGAATTTATACAGATGAATATCTTAATGGTTTTATGTTAAAGGTTTTAGGGGACTAAAAAAGGTGTTAGCTGAGATTTGTAATAAGTAGACTAAGATGATTAAATAGTCAAAATGGGATGGTGTATTTTAAGTATAAAAGGATATCAACTCAAGGAAGGACATGCAATGAAATCCTTGGCCGAATAGAAAGATCAAAAAAAGAGTTCTCCAATGATTTCCCAATGTACCAGTCCATCCTAGGAGTGTTACATGTATGAATGATTATATGCACTTGGCAGGCCTACTGAATATTGAGGTTTAGAGATGTGATCTACTTCAGTTAATGATAGAAATCATCATAAATTGATGTCTTCTACTCCATGGATCATATCTTATTGAACTTGGGCAAAAAACATTCAGAATCTTACAAATGTTACTTGGAAATACTTGGGTCAGTACATCAAATTAAAATTAGCCACAAATTTATTGAAAAAGTTGTCCTACATAAGAATCAGATGTTTATGTGGATTACCTTTTTTCATACAACTGCGACGGTTCAGAAAATATGGTGAAGAGCTTCTAAGAAACATAACACCATGGCATAGTTTAAACCTGGATTTTTAATCTTTCAAGTAATGTCATCATGGTATTATTTAATAAAAAATTCCCACGATCTAATTAAATGAGAAGAATTTGTAATTGCCAGTTTTCTAAATTCTGATGATGTTATTCAGAACTATTAGTAATGAGTTATTTTAACATTGCTTTTAATAGAGGGGAAATCAGAAGAAAACCGTATTAATTGCCGAATGAAGTGCTTGACCCAAAATCTATGAATTTAATACACCTTTTCCATTGAATTGAAGATGACATGCAGAAATAAAGTATTATTATGCTAAGTACAAATAAATAAATTTGTGATGTACATTATAAGAATAGTAACAAAAGTAGAGTTCACCCGTCCGGAGCCCAATATTAGATAACAATACCGGAAGTTGAACCAGATACCACTAATGGGCTATCTGATATCCATGTTTACCAAGAACTGGAATAGCAGATGACAATATCGGTTATCAGTTGCCACAGTACGGTTTTCGGCATCCATCATTTTCTCAACAGTTGGATGACAATATCGGATATCGGTTTTCTCAAAGGAATCAAGCTACAATTTAAATAATTAATTTTTTAATTTGGAAACATTTTTTTTTTGAAGAAAATAGGGCAGACCACCCGAAACCGGTGGCCCACCTTTTAATTTGGAAACATAAAAAAGTGAACTGAAGCTATGTGGGATATGTACTCTGCTAGAGTAGAATTATTACTTATTAATAGATTTTACCTGCATTCAATCAATTAAGTATTCCAGCTCTGCCCCAAATCAGCCTGGTACAACAGACAATAAAATCCAGGACTCGATCAGTTTTATTCATTGCATGATGGGCAGAGCACAATGTCAATTACATACTCGCCCCAATCTCAAGTTTGGGTTGGCTATCAGATATCGGTTGTCTGATATCAGACAAAAATTGGAGAGGCAAATACTAATCAAAATTATATTACACATTCCTTATTTTGTCAATTGGTATTTCGCAATCACAGGAACAAAGGAACAGATATAAAATTCTGGGAAACACTGTAAAACTTAAGGTAAATGATTGGTTCTGAAGGAGATATTGCAAGCTAAAAAAGAGCAGTTTGAGGGAAGCAGATAAGTGTCACAGTTGATCTTGCACCCTACAACACGTGAGAATGAGATTTGTTTCAGGATAGCAGTGGTTAGAAAGAAAATTAAAATTTATTTCTTGTTATTTTTAGTCGTTCTTTCAACAAGAAGAAATTTGGGCATGGAATTTTCCGTTGGGTAAGCACGTTTCCCCCACAAGATTTGTGTTTTCCTCAGGCAATTTCTCTTGCATTTGATGAATGTTTTGGGACCCGGCCATACATTATCGAACTTTACAGCGAACCCAAATTATAAAACAAGAATAATTTTGCTAAAAATGAGGAAAAATGAGCTTTCTCAGTGATAACCAAACTAGAAAAAATGCTCCGTTGGGTACTCTTTCTCGTACCCGTTATAATCGTAGTATAATCTTTCACCTTCCAAAATGTCTCGGATGGCGATCAGAAGCACCCGGCTCTCCCCATCCACGTTAAATCTCACGCACTTGAGATTCTGCTTCTTCTTTCCGCTCCTGTGTTGGAAGAAATATTCAGCAGTTAATTCAAAGATAAAAAATGGGAAAGTAAATTCGAACATTACAGATTTGGGCTGTGAATTCACAGATTCAAGATTTGGGTGAGGAATTCTAATATTCAAACTTTGGTTGAGGAATTCTGAGATTCAAGGCTTGGGCAAGGAATTCAAAGATTAGACATTCAAGAGGGTCATAGTGATTCATGATATGGGTCTTGAGTTCGAAGATTCAATATTTGGTCAAGGAATTCTAAGATTTGAGATTCGGGTTATGAGTTCAAAGACTCAAGACTCAACATTTGGAAAATGAAATTAAAGACTCAAGAAGAGGGTAATAATTGTTCGAGAAATGGGATGTAGATAATGAGGTCTTAGATTCAATATTTCAAGATTCAAGAGGAAGGTAATAATGATTTTAGAATTGGGTAACGAGTTCATAGATTCAATGTGGGTAATGAATTCATAGAATTCAAGATTGTTGGAGCGAATTCAAATATTCATGTGGTCATGAAATCAGAGTTTCAAGATGTAAGTGAGGATTTCGAATATTCGAGATTGGGTAACGAATTCAAGGATTCACGATTCGTTGTTTAGACAAATAATATAAGATTGGGGTTATGAGTTAAAAGATTCAAGATTTGAGTAAGGAACTCAAAGATTCAAGACTCGGCAAGCAAAAACAAGGACTTAGGATTGAAGAACATGATCAACGAATCAATTTTTGGGAAATCCGTTGAAAGATCAGGGTGCGACGGATTCAAAGATTCGAGATCTGAGACAGTAAAGGATCGGGTTAGAGATTTACGGAGAATAATTGTTGATGCCGCTGATGAATCTGGCGATGTTTCCCCGCTTGTTGGGGCAAATCACCAAGCTATTGGCGGGATCGTCGGCACAGAGTAATGTCATCATGCTGTCGCCATCGTCGTGTTCACGGTTTTTCAGATAATCGACATCCCCCACGTACTCAGCGACTATCGTAAGATCCTTGATAAACTTGTCGGCTTCCACCGTGAATCTGTTCCAACCAAGCAATATCAATTTGATACGCTTACAAGTCGAAAGAAGCATAGAAATTATTGAGTTCGAATTTCCTAATGTACAATGAAATGAATTATTGTAAATTATTAGTGATCATCCAATCCCTAATTAAGTGATTCATTCAAAACAATTTTGGTATTAAGATACTTCAGTAAGTGTGGGTTCGGTAATTCTCTTCTACTGGAAATGATGGGATGGATAGCTTAGCAAAGACTAGACATGAATTTTTTCTTGGGTCAGTCAGGTCACAAGGCTAGGCAAATTCCTACCCGTTGACTCAAACATTTACCTCAATACTTATAAACTTTGTTCGATTGATTTATTCTTAAGAGTTCAATGCAAGATGAAATCTTAATTTTACTTCATAAAAAAATCGATTAGAAAATCGAACGGAAATTTGGGGAAGAACACTAACCCTTCTTTCGGATCAAAGATAACCATCAAAGGCGCGCAATTGCCGGTTTCCATCATCTTCTTGCACATATTCAAGGCCTCGGCATCCTCCTTTGATATAACCTGATCAATAATCACAACCAAAATCGGGTTATCCCATGAAATGCAGATCAATTAAGCGTAATGAATCTTCAACCTGCATTCCCTCTCGTTCCAGGGCAGGGCAATTAGCCGATCTTGGCACCATTCCAGGGGAGTAAGTAAGGAAATCGCTGAACTGAGTTCCCGTGGCCGTCAATGCAGTGGCAAGGGACGCCATTTGCGCCAACCGCCGCTTCGGATCCTCGCTAGGGCTAAACGGAAGCAATTTCCTCTTCTTCTTAGCCACCACAAGGCCTCCAGCCCGCCTCCTCTTCTGCTGCTTCCTCCACGCCGCCTCAGAACCCAACAAAGGCCGCTGTATCCGAAAAAAATCCACAATCTTCGTCTGCACAAGAGGAAACTCTGCAAAACCCTCAAAAATCCCCGCCAAATCAGCCCCAAAATCAAAGAAAAAACCCGAAAATCGAGCCGAAACGACGATTACGCCGGGGTATCTTGGGGAGCGAGCAAGATGGGCAGAACCAGGAGCCATTGGGGACGCTGGGGAGGATCGGGCGGAGGCAGAAAGTGTGGAAACCGCGGTTACACTTGTCGCAGAGGAGAAGAACCTCGTCCGAGTCGCCTAGACCGCATTCCTCGCAGTAAATCTCAGATCTGGAGCTTGCATCGTCTCCGCTTGAAGGAAGATGGGAATTGGGGCTCGGCGCTCGCGTTCTCTTCCTCGTCGCAGCCGCCATGGCTGGATCTTCCTCCTCGTCGCAGACTAGCTCGCCATTAACGGACCTTTCCTCTTCGGTATTTATACTCGCGCCAAATCCTATCTTTTTCGCGGGAAAAATTCGCGCCTTTCATCGGTTGCGTGGCCGCATCTCGACCGTCGGATCAGATCCATTAATAAATAATTAAAACCGCTAACAAGACTTACAAACATCTTTTCATCAAACATAGTTTAGTTAGGATCGATCTTTAACTGTCTTGGTAACCGGAAAATGTTTAAAATCTGTTATTTATGTCTCCGTTTTATGTATAAATTTACTTGTAATAAATTTAGTTGAATATATATCTAGTATAATAACTTTATTACATCTCGACTCTCGAATCTGATTCATTAGTAAATAATTAAAACCAATAAATAGAGTTTTAAACATCTTTTCATTAAAGTTTAATTAGGAAAAATCTTTTAGAATTATTTCAAATCAGAGAATGTTTAAAATATGTTATTTTATGTGTTTCAATGGATTACTTGTAATAAAGTTAGTACAATATCCTTAATACTAATCTGAGGAAAAATTGGGAATAAGTCCTAATTGTCACTGGAAATAAGGTCCATGTGATGATAAATAAGCAATTCTTATATTCTACAATTAACCATTCTGTATTAGCACGTAAAATAGATTTCATTTATTATTTACTTATTTTGGTCGGTCTTACTGAGGACATATTTTTAAAAATAAGTCTGGAAGTCCTTGCAAATTTGGTGAATCTGATGTATTATAATAATGTTGTACCAAGCATTTATTTAAATAATACATTCTTTAAAATATAGCTTGACAAATCGATAATATTAATAGGTGAATATCAAAACGGCATACAGTATTTTACGAGTAGACAAATTAAATATATGAGGAATTTCAATAATATATGAGATATTTTAGCTATTGACATAGAATAACATTTACGCTACTCTGGTGAAATAACTATTTTATTCTATTCGGAAGAATTTTACGAGTAGGAGATTAAATATATTTCAGATTTGTATTTAAATCATTGGAAGTCGTAGGTTGTGATATATTTTATATTATATATAGTATTTCTCTTGTACATTTTTTAATCTGGGCTGACCAAAAATTGGTATACTTTGTAAGATTTGACATATATCCGTACAGGCCCACACTCGGGACGTGAGAGAGAGAGAGAGAGAGAGAGAGAGAGAGAGAGAGAGAGAGAGAGAGAGAGAGAGAGAGAGAGAGAGAGAGAGAGAGAGAGAAGAGAGAAGTAGAAAGTCACGCCGAGAGAGGTACAGAGAGGAAGAAAGAGAGACGGAGAGAGAGAGATAAGATTGGGAAGTACAAAGAAAGGGTCAGATAAGAGAGAAATAAAAAGAGACGATGAGAGCCAGAGAGAGAGAAAGATAAGAGAGGATGAGAGAGGCAAGGGAGAGAGATATGAGGGATAGAATTACAAATAGAGAGAGATAAGTGAGAGAAGTAGAAAGAGAGGGTGAGAGAGATTAAATAGAGAAGTAGAAAGAAAGGGAGAGAGAGATAAGAGAGAGAAGTAGAAAGAGAGGGTGAGAAAGAGGGAGAAAGAGAAGAGAGATATTGAAGAGAGGGTGAGAGATATTAGAGAGAGAAGTAGAAAGAGAGGGTGAGAAAGAGGGAGAGACATAAAATAGAGAAATAGAAAAGGGTGAGAGACAAAAAAGAAAGAGGGAGAGAGAGAGATAAGAGAGAGAAATAGAAAAGGATGAGAAAGAAGGAGAGAGAGATAATAGAGAGAAATAGAGAAATAGAAAAGGGTGAGAGAGAAAGAAAGGGTGAGAAAGAGGGAGATAAGAGAGAGAAATAGAGAAATAGAAAATGGTGAGAGACAAAGAAAGGGTGAAAAAGAGGGAGAGAGATCAGAGAGAGAAATAGAAAAGGGTGAGAAACAAAGAAAGCGTGAGAAAGAGAGAGATAAGAGAGAGAAATAGAGAAAGGGTGAGATACAAAGAAAAGGAGAGGGGGTGAGAAATAGGGAGAGAGAGAGAAATAGAAATGAAATAGATGGTGAGGGGGGTGAGAGAGGGGGGATAAGAGAGAGAAATAGAGAGAGGGTGGGAGAGAAAGAAAGGGAGAAAGGGGTGAGAGAGGGAGAGAGAGAAAGAGAAATGAAATAGAAAGAGGGGGTGAGAGAGGATAAGAGAGAGAGAGAGAGAGAGAGAGAAAGAAAGAGAGAGAGAGAAAAAGAGAGAGGGTGAGAGACAAAGAAAGGGAGAGAGGGGGTGAGAACTAGGGAGAGAGAGAAATAGAAATAGACAGTGAGAGGGGGAGAGAGATAAGAGAGGGAAAGAGAGATAAGAGAGAGAAGTAAAAAGAGAGAGTGACAGAGAAAGAAAGGGAGAGAGAGGGTGAGAAAGAGGAGATGGATGAAAGAGAGAGAGGAGAGAGATAAGAGAGAGAAAGGGAGGATGAGAGAGAGGAGATGGAGGAAAGAGAGGTAAGAGAGATAAGAGAGAGATAAGAGAGAGAAAGGGAGGGTGAGAGAGAGGAGATGGAGGAAAGAGAGAGAGGAGAGAGGAGAGAGATAAGAGAGAGAGAAAGGGAGGGTGAGAGGGAGGGGAGGGAGGAAAGAGAGAGAGGAGATGGAGGAAAGAGAGAGTGACAGAGAAAGAAAGGAAGAGAGAGGGTGAGAGAGAGGAGATGGAGGAAAGAGAGAGTGACAGAGAAAGAACGGGTGAGAGAGGGTGAGAGAGAGGAGATGGAGGAAAGAGAGAGTGACAGAGAAAGAACGGGTGAGAGAGGGTGAGAGAGAGGAGATGGAGGAAAGAGAGAGAGGAGAGAGAGAGATGTCGTTGGGCTCCACGACGGGGGTGTTGAATGTTGATTGTTGAAGGCGCGGCAGAACATGGGGATGCTCACCTAAAGTTGGGTGGGGTGGAAAGAGAGGAAGGAAGGGGAAGAGAGGAAGGGGAGTGGGGGTGGGCCTGCGCACTCTCGCCACCCACCGCCATTATCGCCGCCGCCGCCTCCACCGCTGTTCTTGCCGGATACAGCCCTCTTCGTGGCGTGATCGCCGACGCCCTACTCCCTCTGGGTGCGCCATTCTAGCAAAAAAGTGATCCGCGTGCCTCTCCCTCTCTCTCTCTCTCTACCCTTCCTCTCTCTCTCTCCACCCTTTCTCTCTCTCTCTCTCTCTCTCTCTCTCTCTCTTTACTCTTCCTCTCTCCTCTCTTCTTTTCAGAATTCAACGCTTGTCCTGGAACACGGAAACCCTTCTTCCATCTCTCTCTCTCTCTCTCTCCACTCTTTCTCTCTCTCTCTCTCAACATTTCCTCTCTCTCTACACTTCTCTCCTCGCTTCTTTTCAGAATTCAGCGCATGTCCTGGAACAAGGAAACCCTTCTTCCATCTCTCTCTCTACCATTCCTCTCTCTCTCTCCACCCTTTCTCTCTCTCTCTCTACACTTCATCTCTCCTCTCTTCTTTTCAGAATTCAGCGCTTGTCCTGGAACAAGGAAACCCTTCTTCCATCTCTCTCTCTACCATTCCTCTCTCTCTCTCTCCACCCTTTCTCTCTCTCTCTCTACACTTCATCTCTCCTCTCTTCTTTTCAGAATTCAGCGCTTGTCCTGGAACAAGGAAACCCTTCTTCCATCTCTCTCTCTCTGTACTCTTCCGCTCTCTCTCTACCCTTCCTCTCTCTCTCTCCACCCTTTCTCTCTCTCTCTCTCTACTCTTCCTCTCCCTCTCTTCTTTTCATAATTCAACGCACGCCCTGGAACGAGGAAACCCTTCTTCCATCTCTCCCTCTCCCCTTCCGTCTTTCTATCTGTATATGTGTTTTATCTTTTTCATATCTCTCTCTTTCTATCTATCTCTATCTCTCTTCATCTCCTCTTATATATTTCTATCTCCATCTTTCTCTCTAAGTATGTATCTCTGGAGGTATTTCTATCTATCTCTATCTCTATTTATATATCTCTGTCTTTCTTTATCTCTATTTATATATCTCTCTACCTCTATCGCTATCTGTTACCATAACTAGAACTCTATATCTATCTATCTCTACTGCTCTATCTATCTCCATCTCTCTATCTAAATCTCAATTTCTATCTCCATCTCTGTCTGTAACTATATCCATCTCTTTCTCGATCTATCTCTTCCTCTATCTCATTCTGTAACTATCGCTTCCTCTATCTCGATCTCTTCCTCTATCTCATTCTGTAACTATCGCTTTCTCTATCTCGATCTCTTCCTCTATCTCAGTCTGTAACTTTGTCTATAGCTCTATCTCAATCTCTTCCTCTATCTGTAACTGTATCTATATCTCTGTCTGTAACAATAACTATCTTTCTATCTCTCTCTATCTGTAACTATATCTCTATATCTGTAAATGTATCTTTATCTCTATCTCTATCACTCTTTATATCCCTCACAATAGGTCTCTATATCCATCTATTTCTATCTCTGTTTCTGTCACTATTTCTACCTCTTCTCTATATATCTATATATATCGATAATTAGATCTATCCATCTATATCTATCTCTATCTGTATCACTTTATCTATGTCTCTCTATCTATATTCCATTTATCTATCTAGCTGGTTGTTATCTTGAATGCTAGAACTGTGGGATGCAGTGCTACTTGAATCTTTCACAAGGCAGAGGCGGATAATGAGGACGGATGCAAAAAGACTAGTCTTGGAAGAGATAGAGATGGAAAGGATTATGCAAAAAAAAGTAGTTTCCAACGCTGTCCCACCTGTTTCTTGGCTTCAAATCTATGTTTTTGGAAGACCCAATTATATTATATCTTTCATAATTCAACAAGGTTTAAATAATGTGAGATCGAGATGGCGATAGAAGAAAGACAGATATAGAGATAGAGACAGAGATAGCGAGCTAAATAGAAAGCCAGTGAGTGAATGAGAGAGAAAAATAGAGGGAGATAAAGCGAGGCAAGGGGAGAAATGGAGAGAGATTGAGCGATAGCGATAGAGAGAGAAATGGGGAGTCAGAGAAATAGATAGAGAAGGGAGATAGATAGAAAACTAGAGAGAGATAGAATGCGCGCGGATCTGGAGACCAAGAACGGGAGTCTGCCAGGAATTTGCTTATGCTAGATGCGTGGCAGACAAGTCTGCCTTCGCGTGTGCGGTTCCACCATCGGCTTTCTGTTTTTCTATCTCTCTCTCTCTCTCTCTCTCTCTCTCTCCTTCCCTTGGTGGGATAGCTAAACATTGGAGATTAAGGCAATCTCTCTCTCTCTCCATCTCTCTAACTCTTCAGATCGGAGGCAACTGCCTGAGAGATTAAAGAATCAGCTCACTTCTGCCGGCAGCCGTCATACGGTCGTGGCGATTCTCAGCGATCTTCTTACTCTTATGGGCCCCTGCCAGAATAGAGTTCCGAGCTTCAAGTAAATATAAGCCGTATCTGGCATGCTAAGAGATAAGACGGCTTGTCGACGACTCTGTCTCTCTCATGAAAGACTAGGCGTGGGAGGAAAGATAGATGAGGGGAGAGAGCATAACACAGATAGAGATATAGGAAGAGAAGGAGATAGAGAGATAGATACATAGATGGATAGATAGAGAGAGCATAGAAAAGAGTGATAAATGATACAGCTTCGACGACTCTCTATCGAAATAATAGGGGAAAGATAGATGAAGGGGGGGGAGAGGCTCTCAGAGATAGAGAGATAGTGAGGGGAGATAGAGAGAGTAAAATAAGAGATCGAGAAGTGGTACAGCTTCCTGCCACCCCCTCAATCTCCCTCGAAAAACCAGGCATTGGGGAAAGAAAGATAAAGAGAGAGGAAAACAGAGATAGAGAGACAATGACAGAATGACATATATATAATGAGATAGAGAGGGAGGGAGGGAGGGAGGGAGGGAGGGAGAGAGAGAATGATATTTATGTATGTGAGATATAGAGAGAGACAGAGGGAGAGCAATAGAGAGAGAGAGGGAGATAGATATATATATATAGAGAGAGAAAGAGAGAGAGAAAGAGGGAGAGAGAGAGTAAGAGAGATATATAGAGATAGAGATAGATAAAGAGATGGAGAGAGAGAAAGAAAGTGAGAGAGAAAGAGAGGGAGAGAGAGAGATAGATATATATATAGAGAGAGAGGGAGAGAGAGATACAGAGAGAGAGAGGGAGAGAGTGAGTTAGAGAGATATATAGAGATAGAGATAGATAGAGATATATATATATATAGAGAGAGAGAGGGAGAGAGAGATAGAGAGAGAAAGAGAGAGAGAGGGAGAGAGAGAGTTAGAGAGATATATAGAGATAGAGATAGATAGAGATATATAGAGAGAGAGAGAAAGAAAGAGTGAGAGAGAAAGAGAGGGAGAGAGAGATAGAGAGAGAGAGGGAGAGAGAGATAGAGAGAGCGAGAGAGAGAGAGAGGGAGAGAGAGAGAGAGAGAGCGAGAGAGAGAGAGAGAGGGAGAGAGAGATAGAGAGAGAGAGGGAGAGAGAGATAGAGAGAGGGAGAGAGAGAGAGAGAGAGAGAGAGAGAGAGAGAGAGAGAGAGAGAGAGAGAGAGAGAGAGAGAGAGAGAGAGAGAGAGAGAGAGAGAGAGAGAGAGAGAAAGAGAGAGAGGGAGAGAGAGGGAGAGAGAGAGAGAGAGAGAGAGAGAGAGAGAGAGAGAGAGAGAGAGAGAGAGAGAGAGAGAGAGAGAGAGAGAGAGAGAGAGAGAGAGAGAGAGAGAGAGAGAGAGGGAGAGAGAGAGAGAGAGAGAGAGAGAGAGAGAGAGAGAGAGAGAGAGAGAGAGAGAGAGAGAGAGAGAGAGAGAGAGAGAGAGATATGGTACAGGCTCTGTCCTTGCCTAGATCGGGAGGATCTAAGTAATTGTATGTAGTTGAAGTGACGTAGGCGCCGAAGGGGCACGCACATGTATGTAAGATAGATGCACCACGCAAGCCTTTCATGTCTAGGTCGTGTCCGTGGAAGGAGGGTTAGAAGAAGAGGTACAGAAAAAGAGAGGGAAAGGTAGAAGAAGAGGAAGAGAGAAAGAGAGAGGGAGCTAGAGAGAGAGAGAGGTCCCTTGGTTTCTTGTGTGTTCTGCTGCCTTCCTCTTCCTCAGCTCCGGGGGGAGGTTTTTGAAGGAAAAGGAGAGGGTTAGAGAGAGAAAGAGATGGACTGCATGGATACTGCTCTTTGGCAGCCCGCAAGTCTGGACGCGAGGCATCTTCTGAATGTCTGATTCTTAATCTTCATCATCTTCTTCTTCCTCTTTCCCTTAGACTTTCTTCATATTCCTGAGATGTTCGAATGGTGATGACGGAGTCTCTCTCTCTCTCTCTCTCTCTCTCTCTCTCCCATTCTCATCTTTTGGCTTTCCCCTCTTTCCCACTGGCTTTTGAATGTAGCTTCGCCTTTTGCTCTCTCCTTCTTCTCTCTCTCTCTCTCCCGGATGTAGACTTTATCATCATCGTGTCTGTTCTTGAATGATTCTATAGGGTAAGAGGAAGGCAAAACCGGGGTTTGTTCTCAGTTACGCCTTGCAAAAGCAAGAATTCCTTCTTTTCTCCACATGTTTATCCTCTTTGATTATCGTCTACTTTCACTTTTCCTTAACGCATCGATCAGTCTGATAAACAAAACCCTTTTACTTTCGATCCATCTGTTTTCTCTTCAAGAAAACCCCTTAGTCATTCCTCCAATCCAATTCTGCTCTTGTTTCCCTCCGTCTCTATCCTGTTTTTCTCTCTTTTCTAGGAAATTTTGCTACTCCTTCAACCTGCACCTCGCCCAATCTCTTCTTCTTCTTCTTCTTCTCCTCTCTCTCTCTCTCTATGGTATCTATTTATCTATCCATCTATCATGTTCTTTCTCTTTCCATCTGGCTGTCCACATATCTTGTTCTTTCTCCTTCCATCTATCTCTCCACCTATCTTGCTCTTTCTCTTTCTATCTATCTATCCACCTATATTGTTCTTTCACTTTCCATCCAGATATCTACCCATCTTGTTCTTTTTCTTGCCATCTATCTATGCGTCTATCTTGTTCTCTGTCTCTCTATCAATTTATCTCCCTATTTCATCCTCTCCATATCTCTCTATGTCTATCTACCTCCCTGACTCTCTTTCTGTCTTTATCCAACTCTATCAATCTCTCTCTCTCTCTCTCTCTCTCTCTCTCTCTCTCTTAAAATCGTATTCTCCCTCTATTTATCCATATGTATCTATCGACTTATATTATTCTCTATAGATTCATCTATCTAAATGTACCTCTATAGTTCTCTCTTATAGTTAACATTTTCCATCATGTTCAAGATACAAAGTTCATTCTGATAAAAGATGGTGATCATATCAGTCTCCTAGGAGATGGAATCTTCTTTTCTCTTGACATATTTTTACCTACCATCCCTTCTCTCCAAGTATTATTCTCATTGGCGCAGAATAAACCCATTTCCTTCATTTAGGAGTAAGCATCATTGTTCTTCTTGGTGGAAACCCTCCCCAATTATCTAAACCCATTACCTGTCTTTGTTTTCTCTCTTCTTGAATTTCAGCCGACAGAGAAATCTTCTTCTTTCTGTAACACCCCTCGGTTCTATTTCATTGGGAATTTTCTCTCCATCCCTCACTATATATACATATATCAATATTCATATTCAGTCTTGCACTATCAGACCCATTTATTTTGTATTTTTCTTTCCTCTTCACTCCCAGCGGATTTCCCTACCAGAAAACATTGTGCCTTCGGTTTCTCTCTACCGACGTTTTACTCGAACATGTACAATGTTCACTCCCTGTAGAAGTGTTCCCAGTGTTCTACTCAGTGGATGTCACATTGTTTCTATTTTCATTCTCTCACCATCTATTTCTGAATCTTCATCTCTCTAGCGGTTTTCAGGAGATGGGACAGGGGATGGCGAACCCAACCGAATAAGTAATATATATTCTATCTTGCATTCCATGACCCATTTCTTTTCCTCTTTTCTTCTCCTTCGCTTCTTCTATCTCTCTCTAACGACGCTTTACTCCTGGAGCATGAACCATTTCTCATTCATCAAAGAAGTAATCCGTGTTCTGCTTACTGGAACTCACTCGTTTTCAGTTTTCATCTCTATGGTGAGTTTCATATGGGATGGAAATGGTCTCCAATCTCTCTCCCTATAAATATATTCCATTTCCCACTTCATGACCCATTTCTTCTCTAGTTTACCTTCTCCCTCGCTCCCAACGGATTTCACAATGCACCTTCAATCTCTCTCAACCGATGTTTTACTCCTTGAACATCTACCAGTTCTCTCTCATTGAAGAAGTGATCCTAGTCTTCTTTTTGCTGGATCAATCAATCGTTCCATCTCCAGCGCTTTTAGGCAGATGGGAACGGGGATGGTGAACTCACCAATAGAGACTATGGTTAACCCAGAAAAATACGTGTCTCTATATTCCATCTTACACTAGATGATCCGTTTCTTCTCCTTCACTTCCAACTTATTTCACTTCCAATATATCTCTCTACCGACGTTTTACTCCTTGAACATGAACCGCATCTCTCTCTAGAGTTTTACTCAGCGGATCTCACACTATTTCTTCTTTCTTTCTCTTTTTATCTCTCTCTTCATTTTTATATCTATGGTGTTTTCAGGATATGGGAATGGGGATGGTGAACCCATCAATGGAGAGCATGATGGCGCCATCAAACAAGCCAGAGAGAAGGCCTCGGCCACACAAGGAACAACCTCTAAGCTGCCCTCGCTGCCACTCTTCAAACACCAAGTTCTGCTACTACAACAACTACAGCCTCTCCCAGCCGAGGTACTTCTGCAAGACCTGTCGCAGGTACTGGACCGAGGGCGGCTCTTTGAGAAACGTCCCCGTTGGCGGCGGATCAAGAAAGAACAAGAAGCACATCCCCACCGTCCCTTCTTCATCATCATCAAGATCCTACGGCTCTGCTTTGCCGAGGAGCTCCCCCGATCTTCTTCTTCCTCCAAAGTTTCACGACGAGCTGAGCCCGTTCGCGTCGGCGTTTGGTTTTCAGGATTGTCGGGTTCCTGCG
The DNA here is from genome assembly GCF_029677425.1 of Wolffia australiana. NCBI lineage: Eukaryota > Viridiplantae > Streptophyta > Magnoliopsida > Alismatales > Araceae > Wolffia > Wolffia australiana. The sequence continues at coordinate 5,957,332 of NC_135846.1, forward strand.
GAAATGAGTTTTCCTCTGGAAGCTGTCTCTGGAGACGGAGTTTTTGGCGGTGTTCATGCGGAAACTGCACAGATGAACGCGGATTTGGGATTTGAAGGGACTTTGAGTCAAGCCGGAGAGGTTTCTGGGCTCTGGAATGGGCTTGTGGGTGGTTGCTATCCATGGTAGGAGATAAACTAAAAAATGGGTTGTGTTTTTTTTTTCTCTTCTTAACTCATACTTCGATCAAGGCTGATGGTTTTGAAATTCCCTCGATGTGAGGAGTAAGTGTTAAGGTTCCTCTTTGTTTTTTCAATGAAGGAATGGTTGTGTTTCTTCCCGCTACCGGTTAATGATGATGATTGAGTCGTAGATTGTTCCGATATTATTTTGTGGTCATTTGTTTCTTCGTTTGGTTTTTACTCTTCTTGTTTGATCCTCATGTTCCGTATTGCCCGCTGATTCTTGCGGATAGAGAGCACCAAATAAAAAAAAGGAATGAGTTTGTGTGATCACATTTCTCCTTCTCGTCCACGGTGGGTGAGGAGAGAGAGAGAGAGTATTGAACTGTGGGAACTGATAATGTTCATGTTATCTATGCCCACCTACATCCAAATCCGTCCGTGAAGCCATCCATCTATATTTCTAGCTCTCTATCCATCTATTTGGTGATCAATCTATCTATCAATATACATATATTTATCAACTGATCTACTAATCTATCTATCTATCTAGTTATCTGTTTATCCCTTTAACTTTATAATATATCTCGCCGTCTAACACGGCCTAGATTGAGCTTGCTTTCTTCTTCCCCCTCTTTCTCTCTCTCTCTGTCGATATATAAAAATATATATCAACTCTTAGTCTCTTACTCTCCCCCTTCCCTGCAGTCTTAGAACGTCATCTGAAGATCTAAAAAATATGAAGATAAGGACAGACGCTCGATTTCTCTCTCTCTCTCTCTCTCGCCTCTCACCTTCTCTGGCTGCCTTGGAACGTCACCAGAAGATCTAAACAATATGAAAATACAGGGACGCTTGCTTTCTCTCTCTCTCTCTCTCTCTCCGGTGCTTTAGAACGCCATAAGAAGATCTAAATCATTCGAAGATACAGAAAAACGCTCTCTCTCTCTCTCTCTCTCTCCAAGTATTCATGGATTTTGAACTGCTTTTTAGAGAGCGTCTTCAAAGTGACTTAGCATGGAAAAAGAAAGATGCGAAACGACGGCCCAGAAGCCTATGCTGACACCTGCCAACCACGGCACAGAATCTCATTTGCGGTACGAGACGAAGGAAGAGGACAAACTCTTCTCCGCCCAAGAAAATAAAAAATAAAAAGGAAAAGTTTGGCTCTGCCCCCGGCGGCGGAAGAGAAGAGATTATAAAAACCAAAGAAAGAAACGTGCAGGGTAAAAGGGCCATGATCGACCAGTTCTTTCACAATCTAGCGTTTGTTGTCTGCTGCGCAACAGGTAAAACGAGCGAGTGGGGCTTGCATTACCCGGAAATTCTCATTCCATAAGAGAAAGGCCCGAGACACATGAATGGGTGGATAGATAAATAGATAGACGGACATATTGACAGATAAGATAGATATATAAATGGATGGATAGATAAATAGATAGATAAATGGGTGGATAGAATTGACAGACTGATAGATGAGAGATAGATAAATGGGTGGATAGATACACGCACTGATAGATAAGATAGATAAATGGGTGGAAAGATAAATAGATAGATACACCGAATGATAGACAAGATAGAAGATAAATGGGTGGAAAGATAAATAGACAGATACACCGAATGATAGACAAGATAGATAGATAAATGGGTGGAAAGATAAATAGATAGATACACCGAATGATAGACAAGATAGATAGATAAATGGGTGGAAAGATAAATGGATAGATAGACAGATTGACAGAAAAGATAAATAGATAAATGGATAGGTATAGGCCGGAGTTAGAGTGATCTAGGCTGTGTTAAAAACTCGCATCGTATTGGGTTTCTGAGCTACTCAGCTTGTGCAGAGGCCAGAGTTAGACTGAACGCGATGGCTCACTGATAGAGATGGGGACCCTCCTGTGGATTCTTGCAATAATAAGCTCTCATGCAACGCAGCCCATGAAGCTCAGATTTGTCTCTGTCCTCAAATGAGACCTCCCCTCTGAAAACTTCTGTAAGAGGAAAGTCTAGGTCTGAGCAGGGATTCTATAGGACCACAGTTGGAACAAGAATTCCTTGCAAGGTTAGTTTTTTGTGCCCAGAGAAGGCGACAAGTAGGTAGGTAATGAATAAAGAAAGGGGGTCGTCTTGTCTTACCCTTCTCTGTTGGGCTCTAGAATGATTTGAATAGTTCAAGGCTGATATCCAGGGGGGACCCAAGTTTATTTGGTGATCCTAGAAGTCTCTGATCAGTTTTTTTAATGGACATCCTTAGCCTTGAATCTCACACAGTAGCTCCAAAATCAGTTGATGTACCAAAAAAAATCACTAGCTAGAGGAGGTTTTTGGCGCAGCCAATATTCTTTTCTTGCAGGTCCATCCCGTTGATAGATTTAGGTGGTCCAACTAGTAAATTTTTCACTTTTCTAGGGCACAGACCAGATGGTTTATTTCAAATTAGTTGAAATAAAGCCGATAATTTTGACTTAGTCTCTAAATAATGTCAAGTCTTGGGCCAGCGGATCAGTGTTGTCCCTCAAAATTTTGAATATAATTCAACGAATATACACAAATAACTGGCTTTCATATTTATAAATGCTAGGATTCATAGTTCAATGCTAAAGGCTGATGTGTTTTCTTCGTGACAAGGATAATAACTATATAATATCTTTATAATCAGAACGATGATATTTAATATCATTATCTAATTGGGTACAGCGTCGACTCTTCCATTAATTTCTACATTGTCCTCTTAGACCGTTAGCACCTACTCCCATTCATACCTCCCAAGTATGGAACACAACTCATATAGGATCACCTGACACTATAGTTGTCTCCATGAGTCGTACAAGTTTTCTAGGATACAAACGTTAACATAGGCTAACCAAACAATGTAAACAAATCATGGCATCTTTCAAATATATATTAAAATTTGAAATCACACTATTGCATAATATAACCTTAATAGCTGGTTTTAGTGAAATGGAAGGCACCTATATTTTGAGAACAATTTTTTTTTTCTAAATTCTTCCACTATGGTTTCTACTTTCTTTAAGTATGCACTATTCATAAATATTTTATTTTAATGTTTGACTCTTGAAAATATTGTCACTTTTTTACCACTTTGGATCTCGATGAAATAAAATTTCACTTTTGAAGTTAAACTTTTGAAGCTTAGCATTATTTACCTTAGTTTTAGTGATATTAAACTTTTGAAGTTTTCTATTTTAATATTATTGACCTTCGAGGCCAAGAATGAAGTTACAAATGACTCACTGGAGGCTATATGAGTGTAATCCTAGAGGTGTATGGATGATGGATGATTGGGCCAAGGATGGTGCATTTGGGATTTAATAAAGACTAATGAAGTTGAATCTAGTTTGGCACATCAACCTGTTGGTCTTGGAGAAGCACATGAGCTGATGTGATGGTCCCATCCTGCAGCATATTTAGGTACAACATAAAATATATTTATAAACATTTTCTTTGTGGATAGAGAATGTTAACTTGCTATTTCACAAGGAAATTTACAATTAATTTTTTGGTTGGGGATGAATTGACCATCCATTAGTTATGACATATTTTGTAAAATCTAGAAGTTGTATGCTATCCAAGACTCTGTTTTATAAGTCTTTTTTTGCCATAAAATATGGGAGCAGGACAGAGTGAGGGATGTTGCAATAAGAGAAAGCTAATTGCTCAATGATAAAACACTAATTAATACCTTGTAATTTCCATATTTATTTACTATAAAAATATTATACTTGTGTGTTATTAGGCTTCAAGTGATTAAATATATTTTTAGAAGTAAATTTTGATTTTTGTGTATCCTTGGTATTTAATGAATTTTGTTGACATCATATTATAACTTTCTGCGTCGGAATATATTTTATGCATTTTTTGACTCTAAATTCGTAGGAATGATATTTTATACATTAAAATATGTTTTTTTTATAAACCATTATGAATAATATTTGATCTTATAGGAACTTTTTAAGGGTTTTTGGCTTCCCCCTTCCACATGTTTCTATTCAATTCAATTAAATTGCAATAAATCAATTGGTACATCCAATAATTGAAAAATGTTATAATGGCCAATCATGAGATGACATACTTTTTTATTTTTTTATGCATGGACCAATAGAAAAGATCTGAATTGAATTACAATAAATGCAATCAAGCAGAATGAGAAAAAAGACGTGTCTCAGCATTATGAACTGTGTGGTACCCCCATGGGTGAGGTTCCCATTGGCAGAAAATGGAATATGATAATTCATGGAAGGCGCAAACCCATCACTATATCACACAATTAACCTTTAATCATTGCTCACATTTTCCTTTAACTATGACAATGGCATATGGCCCCATTATATTTTGTAAAATTTTATAAACTTTATATGCACTGCCATCTCAGGGATCCAACGGTTATTTTCATTCATTTCATGTTTGTCTTATTCTACTTAGACTCATGTGGCATTATTAGAGCCACCGATTGAGGACAACAGTGAAATATGAGGCACTGACTAATGGGTTTTTGGGGCCTTGCTAGACATTACCCAAACTTGATCGTGTATTGGAATATCAAATTAAATACATATCTGGAAACTAAAACATAGAAAAAACTAAAACAAGAGATTCGCACAGATTGAATCCATGATTTCATGGTTTCTTGAAGCCATTCAGATGTCCTTCCTCTAGATGTATCCTAATGATCTTTAAAGTGGTGGACTTCCTCTTATTTTCCACAAACTTTATTGTTGGACATCTAATTTTGCCTCTCCAGTCTTTATAGAAACAACAGTCAAGGAAGATGAAGACAAGAAAGGGGAGGTCACTCAAAATGACTTGTACTATTATTACATCACGATGCCCATTTATAAATTAATGGGAATATTTAATAAAACATTAGAAACCTATAGAATACTCAACAATGCCCAAAATTATTTTGTGTGACCCGGTTGTACTCAATATGAGTCTAGCTAAAAATGTCAATTGCCTAGTAAACATTATTTGGCCAATTTTATTCATTAACTATATCACATATATGGTATTAATCAAGGATTGATTTCATCCAATCAATTGGTCAAGTTGGCAACTCATTGGTTGCCAAGCTACTCATCCCCTAGAAGATGCAAAGGATTTTGACAACTTTCTCATGTAACCTTTAGCATCGTCAGTTATAGTTTATGTATAATCCTCCATCTGCTGAGACTCTCAAATGAGTTTAGGATAAAACTAATCCTCAAGCCTTAATTGGTCATTCTGATCAGTACTCATACATGGAAAATCATAAGCTGAATTTTACAGTAATGACCTAGGTTAATTACTATTGGTGTTTGTAATCAACTTATACAATAATATTACCCTCTATCTTAAAATGTACATGATGAGTAGAGGGGTCTATCACACGGAGGCAGAGTTCAAGGATTTTACTCAAGCTATTTAAAAAGTAGTTTTTGTAAATTTAATCTTGATTAAATTTACAAAAACTACTTTAGTGAAGATTATATTTCCAAGGCTAAATGGGGATGATTTTGTTTTACTTTCAATTTTAAATAAAGGATAGATCCTTAGTGATCACAAGAGAATAAAATTGAGAAGAGGGAGGTAGGAGATATGAGAGTATATTTAGAGAATATAGGTCCACACTTAATTCAACCTGATCCTTAAAAGAAGATCTGGAATAAGAAGTGTAACAAGATAATTAGAGTACTTAATATAGGGTTCTTAAAAAATTATAGTTGTTGAAGATTGTGGGGATTTAGAAGTAAGGGATGAATAGATAATTCATCTAATTTTTATAGTATTATTTCATCTGATAATAGAATTTGGTCATTACCTAACTTCGTCTTGAATCAGGACAAGGGCTAGTACTTTTGACCCAAGGTGATTTACGAGAGCACAAATCAAGATCAATGAAGATGGAAACTAAATATGAAATAAAATACCAGGACAATAGTTGATCCTAGGAGATCTTCCCTCTGACTACAGGCTGTTGTCGGGCATCTAAAAATGAAAAAAAGAGAGCAAAATAGGGTTTTATACCTAGGGTAAAGGGGTGAGATAATTCCACTTTTGCTCCTAAGTATCCTATATTTTCTTTAGTTTTCGGGCTCCTCTAGTCAATCCATCCATATAAATGGAAATATGATACACTGAAGAACTAGCCCTCAAAATTTGAGCTCAATCCAATGGTTGGATATTCAGATATTAACATTTGAATTCGGAGCAATATAAGACGTTTGATCCTTTTGGCCTTCTCTCTCTTAAAAAAATTAGCAGAAAATCCATCTGCATTTGCAAAATTTTATTTGGATGCCGCCCTAGAAATATTTAGATATATGGCCCTTAGCTCCTATTTCACTTGTAAAATTTCAAAAAAACCCCTCTACTCTTCCAAAACAAGTTAAAATTCCAAAAACTTCAATAAAATATGAGATTTAGGCCTGCAAAAACTATCGAGAGCAGTTTTAGATACTTTTTCTTCATCTCCTCCGCTAAATAATTTATAGAAAAATCAGTAGAAATAAGGAAAATTCAGGAGAATATACTAAATATATATTTGTTTCATTTTCGTATGATAATATGGAATTATAATCGTTTAAGTTCAAATAATAATGCAATTTGTAGGAAAGTAATACTAGATATTTCAAGTACCTTGGCTAGGGTTTTTACTACATTATCCTCTGTGAGAAATCTCATCTAATATTGAGGGTGGATAATCTCATTTTGATTACATAATCACCTTTGTGGGCTTGTTGCTTCATCTAGGCTAGGATGGTTATAATCTCATGATCAAAGACCTATATGTCATAGCTATACTATTGTCTTTGGTATCTCATGTCTAAAGATAACACAAACCCATCAAATGAATCAACTAGATTGACACTCCGTATAATATCATTCAGGGATTCATAGAGATCAATTCAGTGAACTCTTACCAAAGATTACCCACCATCTATCCCTGGTGTCTCCACATGGCTACATCACATGTCACTCTCATCATATGAGTGGGATTAGTTGATATTTCTCCAAATATTTTGATGGCCTTCTCCAATGTACCCTGAATAGGAATATTTGATGCAGCCTTAGTACACGAACAATATAGGAATATGACTTGAATCCACAAGCCTTATCCTGTACTTGAAGGAGCTAAGTCCTGAATCCACAGAACTAGCCTATCCAACCCTTGAATTCACAAGGGGTTGTACTTGAATCCACAAGCACAGAAGCACTCTCTTACAAAGAGAACACTCAGTAGGAAGAAACAATTGTTTCAATAAGACAACAGATTTCAATCATCCTCATTCAGGGGTACATGGGGGCCTTATATAGGCCACAACAAGCGCAGGGTCATCCATAACATTGAGAAAAACAATTCTGACAAGCTAAAACAGAGGATAAGCAGCCTGACAGGCCTGAACAGAGATATCCTGTAGATTCTGGGGCCTGTATTAGCTGTTAGGAGATATTTGTGTGGCTCTCGAAGATCCTCATGGGACAAAACAGAAGTTATGCAGCCCTGACAAGTTAGAGCAAAGATCCTGGCAGAAGAAGAATCTGGCAGAGAATTATGTCAAAAGATCTTCTTAGAGAAAATCCTGTCAGAAGATCTTTTTAGAGAAAATATGGTAGAAGATCTTGTCAAAGAAAATCATGTCAAAGGATTTTGAGGGACTCTACGTATATTTCTGCAGATTCTTTTAGTTCTAAAAGAATCTTCTTCTTGGGCCACAAGTTGCCAATGGGCCTCAGAAAATGGGCTTCTAGGCTACATCAATATTGAACACATGTTTACAGACTAATTCATCATCCTATAATTATCTGATCATAATTCACTTAGTCATGAACTTCAATCATAAGCATCATAAGTGAATTATAATAAATACGTTATAAAAATGAAATATTAAACAAGGTGTGGAATATGTGATTGGCTTGCATGTGATAATATTTCCAAAAATAATTAAAAAACTATTTGGGAATATTAAGGATTTGAAACTATAAAGTTGATAAAGTTGTAGTACGAGCGGTACTGACAAGGAGAGAGCAATTATTGAGTAAAATTAATGGCCAATATAAATGGAATATCACACAATCTAGTTCTCAAATCAAGAAGAAATTTTTAGGGCAAAATTTTAATTTTCCCATGTTTATATCCATGCCTTGAGATCTATAAATTCAGGTTCTGATTTATGTAAAAAACATCTATAAACCTTCATCCTTTGGTTGTAAGCATTTGAACGAGAATGAGTTTCAGAGATCCATCAGGATTGTTCTTGGTGATTGAGATGGAACACCTGAGAAATAGAGAAGCTTACCCACATCCTTCGATCATCATGGTATTGGCGGGAGATAAAAACATAGGCTAAATCCGCTTGTCTTACACTGTTCCATCATCATCATAACTATCAGCTTATATCGACATAATTGTCTTACAAAATCTTTTATTATCACAAACATGCTACTTAATATCATTATCTTATGCGAGGCAGTAGAAACTATTCCATGCTACTTAACTACTCTCTTCTTAGATTGTTACTACCTAATCCCTTAAGACCTCTGAAGTATAGAACACAACTCAAATTCTCCACAACTTAGATAGAAATCATTTTATTGACGTTTTATTTATTTTATGGTGAAATTAAAATGGATGCATGAATTGCATCATTTTATCAAACCTAAACATTTTGTTAATATTTTTATTAAATTTATAGGACTGATTTTTCTCACTCAAATATTTTTTAACATCAATAATTTTAAACAATCAAATATAACTATTTCATATCTCTTCATCTTAAACTCTTATGACATGTAAATATTTATTTACTTCATTAATCTATTATAATTAAATGATATGTTGCTTACTATCATTAATATTATTATCCCTCATTCCTGTCTATCATTCCTTTTGTCTTCCACTAAAAATAAATTCACTTGTCATTAAATTCAAAAATCAAAATACCCCTATACTTAATATATATATCTATCCTATCCTACGTATAACCTAAATATCACTTACACTGAATAACCCTACTAACTATATATCCCACTAAACATATTAACCCTAGTATCTATCTTAATCTCTCCCTTCATTATAACACCCTATGAATATTCTCTCTCCGACTTCTTCACTGCAACTAATATTGTTAAAAAATGTTAATCCTAGTAATAATACAACTAGTATCTTATCTATAAGTATCTTAGGTCTTCCTTTCCTTATGTCTCCCTAACTCTTACTTATTTATTCTTATCTTCATATTTTACTATCTTCATTATTATAATTTTATCCCTTCTATTATTCAATTACACAACTAGTTGCCCTTATTATTCTTATTATTATCATATTTTACCTAACCATGACTCAAAAATTATCTGAAGGCAAGTTTATGTGAAGACGACCTCACTCCCATCATATACATTTGAGTGAGTTTCTATAATTATATATATTCTTTTGATTTAATAAATTTAATTTTACTTAAAGAATAACACCCTAAATTTCCTCTGTCACCTATGATAAATTGATCAGGAAAAACATAAATAAATAAATATTAATGTGTTACTAGAACTAAATTCCCATCATTGACAACCAAAGCTTTCACAAATCAAGTAAGAAACTCCTCGTACTCTAGAACCCCAGATCTTCCAAGAGATTCCTTGTTCAAGTTCAAACTCTTATAATAGATTAACAAAATCATACGTGATGATATATTTTAATGTTGATAGACACACTACATCACATTTCAACTTCATCAACATTTATTTCAGTATAACCCTAAATTCTCTGAGTTTCTCTCAGTTCTATCAATCAAATTTACTATACTAATGACTTAATATTAAAAAGTATAATAAGCATTTCATCTCAAATTTACCAAAAAAGTACTCTTTATCTCCTTAAGTAATGTTAATTTTGTTAGTTTCATTAATAGAAAAATATCACTAAAAATAAAGGTCAACTTAATATATCTCACTAATAATATTCTCCATTGGGAACTTATGCATTTGTGTATTGATAAGACCATTCACCTTCTGTTGAAGTTTGGTCGCCCCTGATACAGCAATATTTTTTAATGGTAATATCGATTCTTAGTTCCCAAACATTTTTATAAAATATAATACTTTATGTAACCTTTTATTCTAAACCCAAATATTCCTCAGTGAGAATTAGATATGAAAATCAAAATTAGAGGAATACATAATAAGAAATAAATATAGTGTACCTTTTATGAAATCTCTTATTGCCTTTTTGATTTCCCTCTTCTGTTATGTTCTCATTATGTAGTTTTGATCTTTCAAATTTCAGTGAATGATTAAACACTAAAATTTAAAAAAGATGTGGAAAATTTTAATTAAAAATATTAAAATTAATTTTTTTTGTACATATTTTTCATTTTTTTTGTTTCTTATAATGTTGTATTATTTTAAATTTAATGACTTAGATATAAGATATGACAAAAGTAGGAAAAACAATTTTTATGACAAATATCAATTAAAAAATAAACATATATTGATATTTGATGTACCAAAAAATATTTAATAATAATATTTTTTGTTTGTTCAAGGTACAGATTTTTGTATTTAGAAATGAGTACCAAAGTACATTTAATTTTTGCAAATGAATGAACATAATAATAAATTAGACGGAGAAATTGATTTTGTGTGAGAGGCAGATTGTCACTTGATGATCCTCTTCCATTGGAAATTTTGAAGACTCACAAGATGATGCATCATTTACAACTAGGGGTGGGGGGTTAACCACCTTTGGTTCCCTTAGGTATTATCAGATCTAGTCCTGCCCAATTTATTTCGTTAAGCCCTTTATAAAATTTAATTCCACTAGAGTAACATTTTATTTCACATTCTATAAATAATGATTATCTATCCATTTAAACCATACTACAGATTAAATTATTTCAAATTATTTTTAAATTTCAATCAAAACAGGTACCAAGACTTTTTAATCAATTATGCATGATTTTATGTTGTGCCCACTATTTAAGAATTCGAAACCAAAGAGAGATTTCAGCAGAAAAATCTAAAATTATATCAATTACAGAAAATCAAAGTTCCACTAACTATGCCAATGTAAGTCGATATGGGAAGAATATTAGAGGAAACCAACGTGAAGAAAGAGATAAATGGATAGATAAGAGGATCAATGATAGGTTCAAAATCAGCAAGCTGAATTAGCCTTCTTGGATTCTAAATTTGGATAACTCTCACAGTCCAGCCTTGTTTTTGTACCAAGAGAGTCCAGGAATTTTATTGCTGATTTATTAATTATGTCTCCTTTAATAACATCCAACTTATTGGTAGAAGCTACAAACCCTCTAGGTTCACCAATTTTTCTTTCAACATCTATACACTTAGGGAATGCTCATATCAATTTTCTCATTATCTTAAAAGAATTGATTTTATCATATCTTATCCTGAGTCTATTTTCTAGATAATAGTGACCTAATCATACACAGTAGATTTAAACATGCCATTTCACTTCCTAAATGAAGTATTATTGGCCTAAAATTTTAGCCATTTGTTGTGGACGTTTTGATTTTACTATATTAAAAATATTCCCGACCAAAAGTTATTGGCCATTTAGTTCATGAATGAATAAAATTCTTTTTCATGCGCGCGAGGATGCTATGTACTTTATCAAATTAAAAAAAAATTACTTTACGTTTTATACTTATTTTCTTATACATTTGTTTGGAATGTGTCCATATTAGTTCATCACCCTGCTATTCTTGATATAATATGTCTATTATTTGGTTTCTCCTTAGGCACCTATAAACTTAGATCCTACAAATTGGTATCAGAGATTAATGAAAATGATTTTTTTTCATGCACACGAGGATGCTATGTACTTCATCAAACTGAAGAAAAAGTTATTTTATATGCTATATTTCTCTTCCCATGAAGTTGTAATGTATGTATTTATTTATTGTTTTCTTGCGCATTAGTTAATCACCCTACTATTCTCCTTATAATCTTTCTCTAATTTGGTTTTTTTGTATGCACCTATAAACTTAGATCCTAAAGTTTTGTATCAAAGACCAATGGAGTTTTTTAAAGTATTTTATTGATAAGAATATCACAAAAAATTTAATTTATAAGTTTAATCTCAACATATGTGGAAATAAGTTGAAGATAGGATGATGGGAGGAGCCCTGTTGCCCTAGAGGAGATCCCCGTCAAAATGAATTTAAAGGAACAAGAAATGCGACGGATCATAATAATATTTCTCATTTATCGATACCTAATGAAGACATGACAGAGAAATATTTCTTATGAGACAAAGGAGACAAATATTCCGAGATATGGGGATCGGTAGGGCTAATTGACCCATTCATCTCATTTGGGGTTCTCCCATATGAAATTTAACTGGAGGAATAAAGATGAAGGATAGTTAAAATCCTAAATATCTTCATAAGGAACTTCTAGGAAAGGAAAATGTTCCTTGTATAATTATATAACATTGGAACAAAAAGTTGATGGCAGTTTGCTTTGTTTTATACCATGTGCTTATCATTTGAGGCTTTGAAAGAAATAAGGCCCAATAAATTATGCAAGGAATAACCTATGGTCATTATTACTTGAATAAAATCCTCCAAATACTAGTACGCTTCGGTCCTATGCATACTAGTATCAAAGCCTACTGGATGTTGCTTAGGTATTTTAAAAAAAGAATACCTACAAATATTAAAATTGTTATTTTTGATTGAAATAAGAATTTAACATTAAGTAATATAGATAAATTATTAATTAAATCATAAATATATTTATGATGAAAATATTGATGAAAGTGAAAATTAGCAGAAAATGTCTTAAAAATTTTAAATAAAATTTGACGAAAGATCACTTCATGTTATAATAATGTTCTTAACTAGTGAAGTTATGAGAGAAATGATATGATAAAGTGATATAAGGCTTAGTGAAGAAACTAATAAAAATATATGTGGATGCCAAGCCAATCACACATTCCGCATCTCGTTCCATATTCATTAATAGAACATATTCATTATAGTGCACGTGTGATGCTTATAATGAAGTCCATGAATACATGATCGGACTTAGTGAATCATGACGAGATCGTAATACGGAGATCACTAGTCTTTAAGCATGTATTTTAAACATTCCTATTCAAAGGATATGCTAGGTGGACATCAAAGTATCTAGATAGAATAGCACTATCTAGCCTCACTCATATGATGAGTATGGCCGTTCTCGTAGCCATTGGTGTGGAGACACTAAGGATAGATAGTGGGTATATTAATGGAAAGAGTTCACTGAATTGATCCGTACAAATCCCTGAATGGTATTATACTGAACTGTCAATCACGTTGATTTACATTACGGTTGTGTAAGTGGTCCTTAGACCTGAGACACCATAGACGTCTTGTGGACGGAAGGTTGTACTTTGGCTAAGGCCAACGAGCCTCTAATCATGGGATTCTAAACAGTTTTAGTTAGGGTATATCAAGAAGTTCTCAAAGATGATTGAGTGGTCTATACATACTCCTTTGTATCTTCTAGGACACGAGGTGTAACTTGGCACCCCACGTGTCGGAGTCTCGACCTATAGATTGGGTTAAATCTATTCGATGTTAATTAATCTATATGATGATATAGTTAATTAATTTGGAAGTCAAATAAAGGTTATTGGGTCGCTGGAGTCGTTAACTAGACTGATACATGGGCCTAGAGGGTCACACGCAAATGGTCTTTTGGACATTGGAAGATATACTTAAGTTTTGGGGATTTTTATGAAAAATATCCCTTTAGTATTAATAGGAGAAGGCCCTGAATGAAACTCACCCAGGCCAAAATGGTTCAGGGGCCTTTCCCCTTCATCTCCACTCTCTCCACACCTCGTTTCCATCCCTGATGTGATCGGGATGACGTAATGACAAAGACAGAGATTGAACTTGACTCGTCAATGAGAAGGAGGAGATTCAACGTACCGAAGATTGCGTGGATACATCTAGAGGTTGCACACTTAAGCAGCTCAACTCGTCTCACTCTGGGATCGAAGAAATCATGGATGCGATCTGTGTAAAGGTACTTTGTTTTAATGTTTTTGTTGATGATGTTCGATTCGTTCAAGTCTTCTGCTACGAATCATTTTGATTTGTTCATCAAGATCTAGGCCTATAAACCTAACATAAACCACATAGGATACTCTAATGAGGGCTGCTGATTATATCTGTTCACAGTAATGTTTATCCTAATTCCAGGAATATAGAAAAAATAGACAATTAAAATAAATATAAATTAAAAGAGTAACATTAGAGGTGTATTACAGGTCCTAATACTCAGTGCATAAATTGTGTTTTTAACTCTATCTGTATTTAATCCTCTTATTGATAGTCCTTTAAATAAAAAATATTTTGACTGAATGTCATCTTCATTGATGACTCAATGAGTGGGATTAAAGATATGAAAAATGAGTACAAACTACGATCATAAAGTTAAAGGGTGGTTCACCTCAAAGTAGTTTTGTCATGTTGCTAATGATCACATCATACATTAAATATTTGGTTATTTTAAATGTATTCAATTATCCCAAAACTCTTTAACTTATAATTAAGGTTATGGCTCTATCAGTCGTATAATTAATTCATATAAACTAATCCCATGTGTTTTTCTTCTTATTTAGCTGTGCTAGTGTGATGTCAGCCTAATTGTTTTCTTCTTCGATATTTAGTTCTCAATTGTTTAAAAAACATTTATATAATCCCACATAATTCTAATTATAATTAATTTATATCCACGCTCATGGGTTTGACCCAAAGTGCATATAATGACTTTAATATTATAAGAGAAAGGTATTATTAATATATTTGAATAACTCAAAATTTTAACAACACAATATGCGATAAGTCATAAATGGTTCTATTATAGTTGAGTGGCTACACAACTTTATTCTATATTTAAAATTTTCATATTTATATTTAACCACTTCATATTTCATGATATTGATTGGATAGTGTGATGTTATTGGGCTTCACAAAAAAACTATATTAATAATTTCAAATTATTAATTTTCCTATTTATCTATTAATTGTAAATTTATCCAATTTATATATCATTTCCTTTTAATATTTTCCTATTGTATCTCATTAATATTTTCTTATGCTCCAACATTAGTTTTGAGATTTGGTTCCTTCTGTTTTATTATCATTACATTTATAACGTTTAATGCATCATACTACTAACCCCGCTGAGAAATGTCTATCAAAATACAATTCCATCATATAACAGTTTCTCCCCTCTGTCACACCACTAAATCCATTTTTAATTTTCTGTTTCTCTGACTTCAATTCTTTGATGGGCCATAAAGTCGCTTCGGTCTTACCTCAATCCATAACTCACTTTTATTTAATCTATTTCCATGATGAAGGGTGATGGCGTGTAGGTAACATTGGATAAGACATCATTGTGCTTTGGAACATGTGAAGGGAAAGGAAATCTGTCATGACACTGAATGTGTATTGATAACATGCATTTCTAGTGCCTTATATTATTATATTTATGTGGCTTTATGCATTAAAATACTCATATTTGCATGTTATCAAGCTTAAAATGATTAAATCTATTTTGAGAACAAATTTCTAAAAATATTCTGTATTTTTTTGGATTTTTCTAACAATATATCCTAAAAGAATATAACTTTTGAGACAGAATATGATTTTTCTGGAATTCTTTAATATTAATTTTGGAAAGATATGATTTTTCTGAGTCAAAATATACATACGTATTTTTTGGGCTTCCATTTTATTTAGTATGAAATTTTAAAGTATTTTGGTTTTTTATGGCATAGGGTGATGTGGCCGCTGGGCCGCCACATCAGTGTTGAGAAAGATATTTTTTCCTTTGTTTTTTGTCCTTTTGTCATGTACATGTGGCACGAAATGCAAAAAGCCACGTGATATGAAAAGCCATGGAATACGAAAAACCACATAATACGAAAAGCCACACAATATGAAAAGCCACAGAATATGAAAAGCCACGGAATACGAAAAGCCACAAAATACGAAAAGCAGCAGAATACCAAGTGCTTTGACTTCTTAACTGGCACGAATCCGATGACATTGATGAGGAGAGAGAAGAAATTAAGGGCTAGGATTGCTTCAACTTCCAACGGCCATAACTTTTGATCTTCCCCTCCTCTTTCTATCCATACCCTCTGATCTATAAATAGTGGCTTGGATCACTATAAAAATCATCTTGAACTTACTTCCTACTTTTGTGGGCTGATTGAAACATAGTGAGTTTTGAGATTTATCAAGAGTGTTCTTGGTGTTTTGGGTGTGTGGGAAGAGACATAAGAGAAGAGGGGGAGCTTACCGGCACTCGCAAATCGCTGTGATCTTGGCGCAACGTAAGGATCTAAGGTAAGTGTCTTTGCCTTACGTTATTTCTCTCCCAACATCATCGTTATCATATTTATAGATTTTTATCAATGTTTCATTTATCACTTCACTTACTTACGCTCCCATTCTCTCGTATGTCTATCCTTGCCATCGTACCACTCCACATCCAACCACTATCCTCGTTCATACTGTCGTCCAGCATCGTGTCCGTCACAATCACTTACTCTTTTATTTAAGTTAAAATAACATATAAATTAAGTACTTCTTAATCGATATCACTAGCTCATATCCTTGAATCCTGTTTTTGTCAATCCTCTCATTCACCATCACTAGTTTAAGAAAGTAATTCCTTAATCATCGTTCCCTATCGAGACGATCCGTAATCATCACTAACTAAGTATTTTCAAGTACGGTTAAAAATATTTATATTGAATAATCTCAATCACCAACGATGAATTTTAACCCTAAAATTGAGATTATCAATTGGCGCCATTGCCGAGGAACAGTGGCCATTAGGGATTTATTTTCTTTCTAGTATTTTTTTTACACCAATATCTTCTAAGGGTGATTAAGTATGAAAAGGATGAGGAAATCATCATTCTCAGGTATGAAATTTTTCCTAATGCTGAACATAACTCCTAGATGTCTTTTTGGAATTTTGTGTTAGATAGCAGATTATGATTTCAAAACTTCCTAATCGATATTATAAATTTTACAAGAGGATATATGAAAGAAAATTTGATCTACATTTATGTTAACCATTTCATGTTGATTTTCATTCCTCTCGACAAAATTTTATTAATGTCCCTAGTGATTTTGAAAATCATGAAACTTCTTATTGACATCATCTTCAATCTTGTCATAATAGCCAAATGCATGAATATTCTAAAAGTATGCATAATGATTATCCATCAATTTGAAATAAAATTTCACAAATTGGTGATTCGTATGAAAGTGATCGATATTTAATACAGTATTTTAAAAATTACAATGAGGAATTTAAATATAAATGTATTTTCAGAATGAGAGAACTTCATAATATGGTTAGAAATATATTTCCTGAAATTGACATTTATAAGAAAGGAGAATACTATCAAAAAATTATGAACTTTTTAGAAGATGTCAATTCTTTATTGCCGAGATTGTTCAAAGAGTGTAGTGACATTGAGAATTTTTATTTCATAATAAAATGAACAAGATAAAAATGGAGATTTGTTTTGCTAAACCACATTCATATAATTATGAAGAATCAGATGAGGACTACTTTGAAGAAGATTTGGTTGAATTTAATACAAGCAAATGTGTTGATCTAATCATGAGGTTGATAATGAAATTTATATTCCAAATGATATAATTTCAAATGAAGAAGAAGAAGTTTTTTGAGCATAAAGTTGAAACTGTTTCATCTCCTTGTGTTGAAACTTTGAACGTGCGATTTCTACTTTCAGATGTTCCTACTATGGAGACAACTTATGAAAATGATATAGGTTCAACGAAAGAATATTTTGATGATGATATTTTGTGCCCTTATGGTGATACTTATATTTTTCATATGTTATTTTTTGATGATCAAAATGTTATTTCTATGGATGAATATCATGAGAAAGATACATGTTCAAGAAAATATCAAAATGATGATCCAAATAATTCAGGTAATTCTGACGATAATTTTGATAGTCAGCTATTTATGATTAATCAATATGATACTTCAAGTTTTCATTCTCGTGATAAACATCTGACTATAAGTAAAATTTTTGAAGTTTTCGATGAATTTATTGATCAGACACATGATCATGAAATTCAAACCTTGATTGAGCGAGGATAAGTTACCTTTAGAAAGGGATTAGAGTCAAAACTAGAGAGAATAGCTTTGAAGGAAAAAAAAATTCACTGATTGGCATGATCATATACTTGATATCCATTTGACAAATGTTTTTGTTGAATATTATTATTGAATAATCTCAATCATTTTTGTTTTATTTTCACTGAAAAATCAGCTTTAATCAGTATTCATCCCAAAACTATATTTAGGTTAAATATTTACCCTAAAGTTTATTATATGCTATAAAGTGACCAGAATAAAAAACACAAAAATAATTCTTATGAGTGAACTACCTAATACACAATGTACATTTAGCACATTATTTTCTTTGATAATATTGTAAAATTACTTATGCCATTAAAATGAATGAATTCAATACAAAAAGTACATTCCAATTTGATTCCAATTTTAAAGTCTTTGGTATATAGTTCAGCGTTTAATATGTGTTCAATATGATATCTCTCTTTCAATTCAGATGAATAGCTTTGAGCTCACTTATTCCTCAAACTCAAAGTAATGAATCAATATCCCCTTCAGACTTAAAATACATCAATCGTTATGACCTTATCACCACAATCTTAACCACCTCTAAGTTTTTATTTCTCAAACTTATTTCACATCTCAAATTTAATCAAGATATCAAACTTAATTCCCTAGTATTTTTATTTGCACATACTTTCATATTTGAAACATTATTTCGAAGTTTCTTAATTTACCAATTCACTCCCCTAAAATTGTATATCACTTTAGGTCATATTTCTTCGTGACAGAAAATTTCAGTTAATCTTATTTTAAATTATTAAATTTCCACTTATTTATATTCATTTCAACCTAACTATCTTTGGCTCCAGTTATTGATATCATCTTTGCTGATTATTTAATTAAATAATATTTTTGACAAAAGCTATGATTTATAAATCACTCCGTGAATCTAATTAGATAGATATCATTTAATGAACAAATCCTAGAATGTTCCTCTCTAAATATTATACTTTCTTAGTTTAAATTATTCAAAAAATTTAAAATCCACCAACCTTAATATTTCATTTCAATCCAATTTATAATAAATTAATACCATATCCTAATAAATATGTGTCATCTATTGTTAATTATTAGTCCTTATAAATAATATTTTTAAAAATATATATTCATTCAACATTGATTTTTTTATCAAAATAATTTTTTCAAAGATGCCATACTAAAGGAAATATAATATTCAAAGAAAGGTAACATTGAATTACCAATTTGGCTTTCATTAGTGATAGCCATTATATTCCCAATTAAATAGTGACTTATTAAAGTTAAAATTAGATAAATTAATTTCAACTAAAAATATTTACAATTTAATTAATAAAACATGATGGATGAATAATATTCCTTATGCCCTCACTATTACATCAAATTGCATATTTTATTTAATCAATTTAGCAGATTTTATATGATGTTTCAGTTTCGTCAAGTAGATGTTCAGGGCCTTCCCCTATTTATATTGAGTCCATATTTCTCTCTTTTATTTTGTAAATGGATGGCTGGGTGATAAAATGATAAATGCATGTACATTTCCATACATTTTAAATGTTTTTGGCATTATTAATTTAGAATTATCATATTATCAATCTAATTAACTAAATATTTATGCACTAGCTATAAATTTTAATTTTTGCACATTATGGCTATTTTTTACTAAACTCCTTGACTTCTTTGAAGTCAAGCAATTGTATTACTGATGAGTATTCTTTAGTTTTGCATGTGCAGAAATTTTTGTGAGCTTAGTGATTCTACAAAGAGGCATGAAAGGATCAAGTGGAGTTGTGGACATTCAAAAGAAAAATCTGAGGAACATGGGCCACTAACTAACCTTTCCATTGGGCTCTCAAAAGCCTTATAAATAAAGAAGCTAAATATTACAAGGGGAAGCAACCAACCAATGGAGAAAAAGAGGCAAAATGGAAAGAAAAGATAATAGAAAATGCCCAAAAGGGTATTTTAGTAATTCACCCAATGTATAAATAGACTTTTTCCCCCTCATTTCCCCCTTTCTGGACGTGCTCTAGTGAGTGGCTGGCCAGCAGGACAAGGCATTTTTCAGAATCCAGGTTCAACCTGCTAAATGTAAGTTTATTGAAACTTTCTCCTAATCTCATCCCTTATTTGCATTGCGAAATGCATGATTCTGGCGAAATATAAGGATACAGACTTGAGAGGAAGCATTGAGGGCTCAATGAACTTGCTTTGAGGTTTTAGGAGCTTAGATTTCTATTTTATCCCTCATTATCCATCCATTTGCCCTTAAAATCCATCATTTTCCCACTCTAAAGACTCATTTTCTCACTCTATATTCTATCTCAAATTCTAACTCAAACTCCTTCTCTTCATTTTCTCTCTATCTCCTCATTTCTGCATTTTATCTCTCTAGATTTTGTTCTTTCTCTCTCTAGACCTTCATCCATATTCCTAGTTCATTACCTCAAAATTTCATAAAAAATCATCTTCACTTACACCTTCAAATTCCCTCTCAAACTCTCTCCACACAATCTCTTCATTTTCTCTCTCTATCTGTTCATTCTCTCTTTCTCTGCTCAGTTTGACCTTTTCTCAATCTAAAAATGTTTATTTCTCTCTCTAAAATATCTCAAGCATTCTCCACTGTGAATCCAAAAAAATTGCATTTGAATATCATTTTTTATCCTTTCAGAACTCAAACTTTCCCTCTCCTAGCCACCACCGTGCGCTGTCGTGTGGTGCCGTGCGGTGCTTGTGTGATAGGGACAGCCCTCTGACCGCCGGTCTGTGCGCGGGCAGCAGACATGACCGCATGGCACAAGGTAGCCGTGTGTAGAACTTAGCCAAATCTGCTAAGTCCTGACCATTGGGTTAAGCCCAATAGGGTTTAAGCTCATTTGGCTAAGTCTTCACTTAGCCAAATTGGGCTTAACCTTAGTGGGCTGACCCACTAAGGCCAGCCTTATACGGGCCAGACCAGGCCCGCCGGCCCATCCGGTCTGCTGCCGCCGCCACCAGTGATCGCTGGAGCAGGTAAATAATATTTTCAGTATTTAAAACTTATTTGAAAATCAGTAAAAATTAGAAAGACATAGAAAAAATTATTTTCTATATTTAAAAATTCCTTAAAATTTAGGAAAAATCCAAAAATATTCATATAATCAATTTACGGTCATTTTAGCATCTAAAACAAATTCTAAAAAATTATAAATCTCATTTTTAATATTTATAGTCGTTTTGGTCTAAATTTAAATCTAGAAAATTCTAAAAATATTTATTTTTGATTTATTTTGTAAGGAAAAAATAGTAAAATTAGTGTAAAATTATTTTTTGTGTTTTTCTTTGTATGTTGGCTTTAATTTAAAACATAGGAAATTATAAAAACTACCTAAAAATCTAGAAAATCCCAAAATCGTATTTTTCACTTTTAATATCATTGTCTCCATCCCAAGCTTGAGAAAAAATTCTGAAATTAAATTTCTGCCTCTCTGTGGATCGACCCCTTATTTTCCCTATATTAATTATGGAGTATTTAAGTGGAGAATTTTTATAAATATTGTTGGTTAAGTCTGAATCTAAACAATGACATAAAACCCCTAGGATTACTCCAACTTCAAAGGTTGATATGTGACGATCCAGAAGTTCGATTGACCTGAAATTTTGAAGGACACTTGTTTTCACCCCCTCTTTCCACCCATACCTTCTGATATATAAATAGAAATGTGTAGCCTTGTAAAATGAAATTTTAAAATTGCTTCCTACTCATGAGGGCTGATTGAAAGCTAGTGAGTTTCAGAGATCCATGAAGCTTGTTCTTGGTATCCTAGGTGTGTGGGAAGAGGCAACAAAGAAGATGGGAAGCTTACCTGCAGTAAGAGATTAAAATTATTCTCACAGACCTTAAGTATCTAGTGTAAGTATCCTTGCATCATGGTGTTCCTTCTCAACATAATGATTAGCTTAGATTAACTTCACTACCACATCCCACCATCATTTCACATTAGTACACTCTCTAATCATATCTTACCACCTTGAAGTCACCATCTTGTCATTAACTTACTCGTCATTTACCTTATACGACTAACTTTTTACCTTGCTCCCTTGCATTCTTTGTGTTATCCTCACTTCATCCTCGCTCTCCTTGGATCTTCTTAAAACTTAATTAATACTATCTACTGCCATCATCTTAATTATAGTAATAATTATCACATCACATTTTTAGTCACTCGACTCTGAATTTTATATGTATATCATCTTATCACAATAATCACCATTTTAAGAATATTAAATCCTACATCACCATTCCTTGTGGAGACAATCCGTAATCCACTAACTAAAATTACTCAATATAGGTTTTTATTTTATTGATTAATCTCAAGAAATTTCAACAAAAAATCATCAACCGCTCAATCATATTCATGAACTTTTTGATATACCCCAACTAAGATTGTTTAGAATTCTGTGATAAGAAACTCATAGGTCATAGCCAATGTACAACCATCCATTCACAAGATGTCTTTGGTGGCTCAAGCCTAAGGACCTCTTACACAACTGTGATATGAATCAACCTGATTAGAAATTTCAACAAAAAATCATCAACCGCTCAATCATATTCATGAAATTTTTGATATACCCCAACTAAGACTCTTTAGAATTCTGTGATAAGAAACTCATAGGTCATAGCCAATGTACAACCATCCATTCACAAGATGTCTTTGGTGACTCAAGTCTAAGGACATCTTACACAACTGTGATATGAATCAACCTGATTAACTGTTAGGTATAATACTATTCAGGGATTTGTATAGATCAATTCAATGAACTGTTTCTGCTATAGAGTACACACTATCTATCCTACGTCTCTCCACTCCAAGGCTACAAGACCAACTAATATCATATCTAGATACTTCAACGTGCTTTCTGAATATTGTTTAAATATGAATATTTGGAACACATGCGTAAAGACTAGTGATCTCTGTGTTACATTGTCATTTAATTCAGAAAGTCTGATCATGTACATATGGACTTCTTTATAAGCATCATACGTGCACTATAATGAATGCATTGTATTAATGACCATGGAACGACATATGGAATGTGTTATTGGCTTGCCGACCACATATATTGTGATTAGTTTATCCATAGTTGAATCCTTCAGACTCAAATTCATCATGTATTTTATTTGAATGTAACCAAATCCCAATGCTCGTTCCTTACAAAGAAAAATTAAAGCAAAATTTAACTATATCACTCTATCATTTATTGAGGCATTGACCTTATGGGAATATGGACCACATTAATGTTATGATTTTTTTATTCTTTGGAAATTTATTTTCAGTGCAGAAACCAGAAGTCTTACATCATATTTAGTCTGTATTTATTGACCCATTTTCTACTCCATGAAGATATACATGTGTAAAGTATTATCTCAATAAACATTTCCAAAATATTTGCTCTCATGTTTGGAAAGAGCCATCCTTTTCTTTTTGTAATTTATAGGGGCCACATTGATGTTCTTATTTTTTTTATTCTTTGGAAATTTACTTCATATTTAGTCTGCTTTTATTGACGCTGTTTCTTCACACATGAAGATATACATGTGTGAAGTATTATCTCAATAAACATTTCCAGAATATTCCTCTCATGTTTGGAAAGAATCATCCTTTTCTCCACCAGTTGGCATAATGTCGATCGGTCATTGCCCGACGCCCCTGTGATCGTGCGCCCAGTGGTAACAGGACTTCTGCTCTATGATCAAGTCAGTGCTCTGGTCAACGAGCATGATCCACTGTTGCGTACAACTGCCCTAGACAAACCTCCTATTGAAGCCATGGAGAACGGTGACTCCATCTTTGACCGATCAACCCGAGAACAGGTGTTTGCGCGCAATTTATTCCCGCCCTCTCGAGTACAATCCACGGTACCTGTAACATACGTCTGGACCCGCCATTGCCCACGAGACGAGTCCCTTGTTCCGCACCCACCTATGCTGAACCCTGGAGGTCAAATCTTCTGCCTCGTCAGGCGGTAATTGCATCCTCGCGCGACATTCTGTCGGATTCCTTTTGCATGTGGCGCGACCATCCGTGACGTGACCAATCAATTGTGTTGCTCCAAAGATGACTGCCCCACCTGTCTCTCATCGACACACTCGTCTCCAAGACACTGTGACGAGGAACGACCCTCCCCTCAAGAGGACTGCCCAACACCTAGAGTTGCTGCTAGTCCGCTAGCTTTCGACCTATTGATGCAATTGTCTTTCGGCCTCTACTCACCCCTGAAGATCCTAACCTGGTGGACGCTACACTGCACCACTCAAGCTGCTAGCACCAGCAGCCGCGCCCTTGGAGCCCCTATCCACAGTCGCCAACAACTATGGCGAGCAGCGCCGCCGTTGCCCTTGTGGCGACAAACGTCATCAAAACTGCTACGGCTGCGCCGATCCGCTGATATGGACACGCCCGTCGAACCTTGACCAGTCACTTGTATTGCGTCAACTCCGTGACTCTCGCTCTCTCTCTCTCTCTCCATCTCTCTCCTCATCCTCGCCTCCAACCTTCGGCATCACGCTCCTGCGCTGCACCTCCGCCACCTATCAAGCAACGCCGTGCTACCTTCCTGCACGCTGCCATTGCGCCTGGCCGTACCGGTCCTTGCGCTGATGAAGACGCCAACGGCGAACGCCGCCACCGATGAGGTAAATCATTCCCCTTGCTTTCCAGTTATATTATGCCTTTTTGTATATCTTCGGCTGCACTCCACCACACTCGGGTTAGAATTAGGTGAGAGTTTATATATCGAAAACTATGAATCGAGAGAATTCCCAGGTACGTGTCAAGCCCATCCGTTATGTGCGAGCGTGAATAAAATTATATCATTTGACGCCATATTCATCGTCGTCGCTCCGATGAGGGTCGGAAGGTCACCGTCACCGTCACCGGTCGCCCACCCTGAGCTCGGAACTCGGCGAATCCCCATGAGTCGAGGCCTGCATGTATATCCGCCTAGGGTTCATCGCATCATGTAGTTACATCCCGTTAGGGATTTATCTATTGGATGATGTCACTAACAACGGTCGACTTCATCTAGGTATCTAAGCATCGTCTCGATACCCGATTGGACAACGTATTTGACGACGTCCAGCATCAAGTATCCTTCTTTTTTCTAATTTACAGGTCCATAATAAGTATGCTTCTCACTCTTCAAAGATATGTTTCATCTCACCAAATATTGTAGAAGTTTTCCTGTCATGTTATGAAAGAAGTATCCTTCTATTTTCTAATTTGGAAGTTCATAACAAGTATGCTTTTCACTCTACAAAGATATGTATCATCTCAACAAATGTTTGCAGAACTTTTCCTGTCATGTTAGGAAAGAAGTATGCTTCTCTTCTCTAATTTACAGGTCCATAAGAAGTATGCTTCTAACTCAACGAAGATATGTTTCATCTCACCAAATGCTTGCAGAACTTTTCCTATCATGTTAGGAAAGAAGTATCATTCTCTTATCTAATTTACAGGTCCATAAGAAGTATGTTTTTCACTCAATGAAAAAATGTTTCATGTCAGCAAATATTTGTAGATGTTTTCCTATCATGTTAGGAAAGAAGTATCCTTCTCTTTTCTAATTTACTGGTCCATAATAAGTATGCTTCTCACTCTACGAAGATATGTTTCATCTCACCAAATGTTTCCAGAACTTTTCCTGTCATGTTCAGAAAGAAGTATCCTTCTCTTTTCTAATTTGCAGGTCTAAAACTTTTCCCCTCATGTTTGCAAATAGACATGGTCGTTCGGTTCGCTTTGTGCGAATT
Source organism: Wolffia australiana (assembly GCF_029677425.1). Lineage (NCBI taxonomy): Eukaryota > Viridiplantae > Streptophyta > Magnoliopsida > Alismatales > Araceae > Wolffia > Wolffia australiana. The sequence continues at coordinate 5,983,483 of NC_135846.1, forward strand.
GGAGCAAATTGTGCGTTCTATTCGGATTTTCGAACAGAACAAAGTTGAAAACGAACAGAACTTCGCATAGACCCCTGTGCGGTTCGCATTGTACAAATTGTGCGGATTTTTTTATCCCTCGTCGGCCATCGCTCTCCCCGTCTCTACTTTCTCATCCCCCTTTTTTATTTTTAGGTATTTTTCATCCCCCCTTCTCTCTGCGTACCTCATCCATCGCCGCTCTCCTAGCCCCCCCTGCTCGGCTGCTCCCTCCGTCCCTCGTCTGCCATCCTTCTCCCCGTCTCCCTTCTTGGCTGCTCCCTCTGTTCCTCGTCGGCCCTCGCTCTCCCAGTTCCCCCGCGCTCGTGGTTCCGACTGTCGGATCACCATCTGTCTATTCTCTCCGTGAGGTACGAACTCACCCGTTCTCTCCCTCTCCCTTTCCATCTTCTTCTCTCTTTCAGTGACTCCTCCTCTCCCTATTCTTCTCCATTTTTTCATCTCTCAAATTCACTCTAACTCTGATTCTCTGTCTCTCGCTCTATCACTCTCTCTTACTCTCGCTCTCGTCGCTTTCCCAGTCTCCATTTCTATGTCTCTTGATAAGCCGCAAATAGGGGTGAAAATTACGCAATTTTTTAGCCCTTGTCGTTGTGAATTTTTGGCTTATGCAATAAAATTTATAAAACTCTACTTAATATGTATAGTGATAAGTATGAGTGTCGTCCAAGGGAAGCAAGTAGGAAGTTCAATGTGATTATCTTTTTGGTGTTTTAATCCTAATTAGAGTGAATTTGATCTTCAACGAGGATCAAGTCACCCTAATTAGATGAGAATTGAGAAAGGGGGGTAGAAGAGGTGAGAAGAATGGAAGAAATGTGGGCTCTAGATTGAATTAATTGATTCAATTGGATGGATCTAAGAATTCAATTAGAGAGTTTGGTAGGAATTTTTAATTTGGGTTTGGTTGATTTTTGCTAGTTGATAATTCAGAACTAAAATGGGGTAATTGAGTATCCTAAGAATTAAAACTAAATTTTTTAGAGTTTTCTTTTGGAATGCAATTGAATGCCCAGGTGAATCCCTCAATTTCTCCTCTCAATCCTAATCAGGGCTTGTACATGCCGCTCAAGCCAAGCAATTTAGAAGTTCAGATCAGAATAGAGATGAAGAAACAAACAACTCAACCTATTTCATTCAAAATGCATAAAAGTTTAAATACAATGAAAGAAAAAAGTACCAAAACTGTTGATCCAGGCTGGGGCTCCTCTCTGTCTTGCAGCTGTGATAGAGAACCATCCAGAATGAGCCCCTCCTCTCGAAATTCAGCTTTTATACCTAGGTTACATGGTGAAAATCACCATTTTACCCCCGTTTAGTAATTAATATTTATCTATCAATTCAGGCTAGATCTGAATGATCCAACCATACAGATAGAAAGAGGGGATCAAGACGATCAAATCCATAAAACAATCATCTCAATCGGACTTCAGGATCAAAAGTTATTAATAAATCAATTTTAACCAATTTTAACCATTGGATTAAAATTGATTTATTTCTTAATTCACGCAATGACGTGTCGGCAGCCTATTGGTTGCTGCATTTCAAATATCTTTGGCGGGCTCTCTCTCATCGCGCCACATACCCCACCTGCGAAAAAAAGAAATACAAAAGAAAAATCGAAAAGCGGGATTTGCATATGCATCGCTACGCACGTACCGGTGCGTTTCTTTATACCTTATCCATTAAACTGTCGCCACGTCAACAACCGTGCACGCGCGTTGTATGCGCTGCACGGGCGGTGTACTTACCTCCTGCGTGTAGCGCACATCTCATATCCGTTGGATTTTAATCCAACGGCTATGATTTCGCCACGTCGACGCGGCGGAAGGCACCGGCGCGCTTTCTCAACGAAGCCCTTCATAAAACAGATTATTGATATCTGACGCCGCCTAGAGAAAAAGGTATTTGTATATATGTCCTTTCGGCACTCTCTCTCCTCCGATTTTCTCTAAAATTAATAATGCAATTGCAAATAAACCCTGAATGATATTAAATTGGATCTTTACGCCTTCCATGGCGACCGAGAGCTGTTTTCAGGGTCTTTTTGCAACGAAACGTTGCAAAACGGCCCCGGAAAGTCTAGAAATTGCATAAATACATTTTTTCTCTTATAAATATGCCCTTTTTTAATAGAATAAATGCATTTCTTCTTGAAATAAATCCCAGAAAATTCCTAAAAATTCGTAAAAAAATTTTAGAAAATTCCCTGATTCATTCCCATGTTGATAAATGTCGAAATAAAATTTTTAATGTGCCATTTTCATCCAAAAATAATTATTTCAAGCTTCAATAAATCCTTACAAATTCATATAATTAACAGAAAATTAGGGAAAAATCAGAAATTACTTGAAAACATTATTTTCGTGTAAATATATGATAACAACCCAATTTTAAGCCTTTTAAATGCATAAATCATGCTAATAACATGAAATAAAGACCGAAATTAGGGTGTTATCATCTCTCACTCTCACTATCACTCCCATTCTCTCCCTCTCCCTCCCCCTCTCCCTATTCTTCTTTCTTCACACACGTCCTCTTCCTCTCCCTCTCCCTCTTCTTTAATTCTGTATCCCCTCTCTCGATCACTCTTCCTCTCCCTCTCCCTCTCCCTCTCCCTCTTCTTCTCCAATTTTCTGTCTCTCCCTCTCCCTCTCGCTCTTCTTCTTCAATTCTCTGTCTCCCCCTCTCTCAGTCACTCTTTCACTCCCTCTCCCTCTCCATTGCTCTGTCTCCCACTCACACTGTCCCTCCCCTCCTTCAATCACTCTTCCTCTCCCTCTCCCTCTCCATTTCTATGTCTCTCCCTCTCACGGTCCCTCTCATTCTCTCCCTCTCCCGCTCCCTCTTCTTCTCCATATTCTTCTTTCTTCACACATGTCCACTCTTCCTCTCCCTCTCCCTCTCCAATTCTCTATCTTCCCCTCTCTCAATCACTCTTCCTCTCCCTCCTCCTCTCCCTATTCTTCTTTCTTCACACATGTCCACTTACTCTCTCCCTTTCCCTCTCCCTCTCCAATTCTATGTCTCCTCCTCTCTCAATCACTCTTCCATTCCCTCTCCCTCTCCATTGCTCTGACTCCCACTCACACTGTCCCTCCTGTTCTCTCCCTCTCCCTCCTCCTCTCCCTATTCTTCTTTCTTCACACACATCCTCTCCCTCTCCCTCTTCTTCTCCAATGCTCTGTCCATACAGTTGGTCGTTCAGTTATCCAAACTCTCACTCTCTCTGTATGGTTTTCGTTGGCTCCTGTCAATATCACTGTTCTTGCGGGGATTCGGCTGAGCATAGGGAGCATTTTTGAAGTCCTCCGAAATTCGGGTTGCTTAGTTTTTGGTATGTTTTACTTCTTCAATTTGATTTCGGTTCGTGCTGATTTGGCTTAGTTTTTCCAAATAATTTCCTCTCCTCTACGTTGATTTCACTCTCTCTCTATGTCCACGTAAAATTTTGGTTGTATTGATCATCGCTTAATAAGACAAATTCATGTGAAAAGGATATTCTGTCACAAAAAATGCTGGAAGTAAGTTATCTGTTCTTGATTCTATTTTACTATTGTTCTGAAGTCATTCAGTATTGATGTCCCCGTCGTATTACCAAGGAATAGTTGCCATACCCTTGATTAAAATTTTAAAACCATGGTATTCATGTTTGATCCGTGAAGAAAAGTTCTCTTGGATAAACCGAGGTATTTGTGCTATTATGCGTACAATTGGATCAGCTAATGTTTGGAAACATTTCTGTTGCTTTCTGTCTATCTTTGTCTCCCAATTTTTTTATCTATATTTCTCATCATTTAGGTTGAACTTGTAATTTAAGATGCCTAGAACACCTTAAGCTCATGCTTCTGCTTCCTCCGAGAACTCTGCATCGACAGAAGGGAGTGTTGGCCACATCCAAAAGAAGAGAAAGAGAAAGAACGAATGCGCTGCACAGATACACTTCATTGAGGTGGCGCCTAGGGTTTTCACATGCAATATATGTGCGACTCGTACTAGAGGTCGTGCAGTGACAGTAGAGCAGAACAAGTATAGTTGTAGTATGGTCCTATGGCAACATTTGCTAAATGTGCACAGTAAAGAGTATAACGAATTGAAGGTTCAAGAAGGGAGCTCTTCTAACCAACCGTTAGTGGCGAACATCTTCGACGACAAAGTACAGAAAAATTGGACTTCACTGGTCGCACGTCAGAGATGACAAAAGAAGAGCTCATATGCTTCATTTGTCAGTCAGCCGCACCATAGAATATTGTATGTAAAAAATACTTCATACGACTACTGCGATACATCGTACAAGAGGAGATATTGATTCCATTAACAAAGGTGTGAAGGACAAAGCTTTCAAGCTTTACACTAAGTTAAAGATCGGTATTCATGACCGATTGGAGAGTGTCGATAAAGTGGCCATTACTCTAGATTGTTGGACTTCTGTCAATCGAATCTCATTTACAGGACTCACCGTTCATCGGATAGATATAAAATGGAAAATGTGTGAATGTGTCCTCGCTATACGTCTATTGGAGGGCTCGCATAGTGGGGAGTGCTTGAGCGAGATTGTGTTGGAGGTTCTGGCCGATTTTATGTTGAGCGCAAAGGTCTGCGTAGTTACAACAGGCAATGCTTGGTATAATTCAACAATGATGGCAACATTAGAACGAGAGTTGCGCGTAGTGAACCCCCGTTTTACTGCAAAGAGACATGTGTTGTGTATTGCGCACGTGTTCAACTTAATTATGCAGGCCGGCCTAAAGGCGCTCGATGTCGTCGACGATGGGCCCGAGGCAAGCTTCATTGATGAAGTATACCTCACAAACCTCGACAACGTGTTGGATGCGGAGGAGTTAGATCCTCTTGCAATTTCCTTAGGGGACGTTGTTCGGCGCCTAAGAGAGGTGGTCGTCGTTATACGAGGGTCACAGAATGGTACCTCTATCGCTATTCGGAGCTATGTCCGCTAGGCAAAGGAACGCCTTGTGTAATATATGTTCCGCTATGCGGGCGAAGTTAGAAAAATATGCATCCTTACTGACACGAAATGAGGCTTTCACTTTTGCCGCTCTACTAGATCCCTCCATGAAGCTTCGCTTGATTGATCCACAAGCTAAGAATGAAGTTCTATCTACTGTTCGCAATATCATGGAGTCCCATTCAGTATCCAAGAATGTTGGGAGTCGACCAACTGGACCATCTTCTCTTTCAACAACGAGTGATGTTATACAAATGGAGCAAGAAGAACTACTAGATCCGTCTGAGCTACCACAAAGAGTTTATCCTATTGAGGAGCTCGACGTATATGCGACAGTCCCCCAGCTTTCGGTACAAAGGTGTTGCATTGGTGGAAGACGACAAGTAGCATGAAATTTGCATTTTTTATATCCGCACTCTCTTGCTTTCCTGATTGAATATCTGATTAATTTTACCCCCATAACAGCTCTGCTTTCTTACCCCATGTTAGCATTGGTTGCGAAGGAATTCCTAGTTGTGCAAGCGACGAGTGTGGCGTGTGAGCATCTATTTTGAGAAGGTCGCCGTGTAATCAACTACAGGCGATCGCGGCTCACGACAGAGAGCGTTGAAGTCGTAATGATGTTGAAGTCATGGTACAACAACGATGACTTGAGAGCAGATGAGGAGGAAGACTGTGCTAAAGATGATGGGCCATTTGACGTTCGTGACAACACCCTAGAACTGCTACGTGAATGTTTCTGTCTCAGGAAATTTCCTCTATCAGAAAGTCTGCTACGAATCTCATCTATGTACATCAATGATTTGATGACTACTGTTGTTCCAACTAACAACCCATCTCTCCCATTTGCTTCACTCATTTTGTTTCTGTTTGATCTGTCTCTCTATATATTTCTTTGTTTTTGTATCCTCATTTATTAATTTTTAAATGCTCCTCAACAGTTATGTTTGTCTATTAAGGTTTGGTCCTCTCTCTTTTACTCTCCCCATTGGTTTTAAACACAATTCTTTCTGAACATTTTTTGAGTGACTTGGAACATCATTCATCACAGAAATATTATGACATCTCCCACAAAATGCAGGTACATCCACAGCCACGCAGAGGCAATGGAGGCGTAGGAGCCAGAAATAGGTGCGTAACTTGGAGGAGTATGTGACTTCTCCGACGAAGACTACAAAAGCAACCCCAAGACCCGACTGCTATTGTCATCAGCTCAAACTCCGAACCAGACGGTGATGACATCAATACACACACAAACAATACAGATGGAGGCAACACAGAGCAATTTTGCCCAATTCAAGACATATTTATTGGGATAAGTACCAAGCGCATCATTACAAAAATTCTTGCTATCCTGTCAAAAGACTTCAGCCCTCGACACATGGAGGAGAAGTCGTGAGTACTCAATGGGATGACAACACATTTTGGGAGCGTCACAATTTCACTCCAGCAATGATTGATGTTGTCCAGAAAAACGTCAGTTGTATCGCCTCCCAGCTCCTTTGATGTTTATGAAGCTAATTTGGCATAACATCTTTTATGTTTCCAAAATGCACTTGGACTTTTCCATCTATAAATGTTTTTCATAAGATTTACAGAATATTGAATCGTTGGGTATCTATGACTGTTAACGTACACATTACGTATATATTTGTTCATCCATAGTTGAAGTCATAAGAACTTTGCACCCATTGACTCATTAGGTCCGTAGTACTAATTGTTGTTTGGCATGGACTCATTAATTTTGTCATTTAAACTTCTAGTGAGTGATGCCAAGCTTACAAGTGAACAACTTTAAGCTCAAAAATTAAAACTTAAAAATGCCAAGTTTAATTTTGTCAATTAAACAATTGTGGTATATTTGTGGATACCAGAGTTGCGTAAATAGTACTTTTCTGCACGACCTATTCTACATATAAATAAATTAGTATGCCTATTTCTTTATCATTTTAGTCATTTTTAATTAAAACTCTCAAATTATTTTTTTAATTAAATTATCTCTTATTTAAAAATTTATAATACCTTTACTATTAAAATTTCTATTCATCGTATAATAATATTAATTAAAATTTCTCCTCACACTTGTCATCTTCTGGAATTTGCCAACATCTTAGTAAACTATTTCACCATGATAACAAACACACCCTAATAAACTCTCCATTTAAATTATTATCCCCCTCTTTTATATATTAGTATAATATATAATAACTTAGAATATTTTTAGTTTATTATATTTTTTTAAATGCAGAACAATTTTTTTCCAACTCTGTGCAATTTTATGCAATTTACGAGCAATTATGCAATTTTTCACTTTATGTGCAAATTTTGTTCGTTTTGTGCGAATTTGCTCGGGTTGTGCGCATTTGTTTGTTTGAGCGAATTTGTTCGGTTTGTGCGAATTGTTCGGATTGTGCAAATTTGTTTGTTTGAGTGAATTTGTTCGGTTTGTGCGAATTGTTCGGATTGTGCGAATTTGTGCGATTTGTGCGAATTTGTGTGAATTTTGCGAATTTGTGCGAATTGTGCAAATTGTACTAATTGTTCCAACACCCATTCTAATTTCTGCACATAAAAAGAACAGCACAACAAACAGACCCCTGTGCAGTTCGTTTGTGCAAATTTTTTTGGTCGTTTTAAACGAACAGAACAGAACGACCATGTCTATTTGCAAAGCATATTGTTCCATGCTTCTTACAATGTGACATTTTTTGTTTAAAACAACCATGTCTATGTGCCAACAGAGACCATGTCTATTTGCGAATTTTTTTGTTCATTTTAAACTAACAGAACAGAACGACCATCTCTATTTGCAAAGCATATTATCCCATGCTTCTTACAATGTGGCATTTTCGTGCTCATAATTTCATTAAAGAAACTGTATGAAATGAACATGAAGATGACAACTCTAGAACAAGTTATATTTATAAAGTTGTGGGTTGAAAACATTGGATATGGAGCCTGGACCATCCGTTTATAAATCTGTCTCCCTCTCGATAAATCTGGGATGACCACTTCCCTCGTCGGACCAGTGCCCTCATCTTGTTGCAATGCCATGCTCAAACTCCACTGTTCATCTCCGCAGTTTGAAATCAAATCTTCTGGGTATCGATTTTTGCCGTCAGAGTTACGGCCGCTTTCCTCATCCTTTCTCGAGACTACCCGAATCTTCTCCGAAGAACCCACTTTTCCATCTGTTGCATTAGAAATTTTTGAATCCGGCTGGGAGTAGAGCAAAGTAAGTCTTTTTCTCCATGTTATCTTCTTCATTCGAGGTCTATCTTTGCGCCGATGGGAGTTTTCGTGCGGTTAAGTGCTTCAGTTTCTATTTCTATGGCGTTCATTTCGAATTTTTTTGGACGTTTCGGATTTTTTATCATTTCGACTTAGGAAACCGTATCAGATATAGATTTTTTCTCATTCCAGTTGTCGTGTCATACGAAACTTTCGGATTTATTTACATTCTCTTCATTGCTGTAAAATTCATAGAGTGCTTTTTTTCTCCCCTCTTTTGAGAACGAGAAAACTTCTCCAACTTTTCAAATTTGGAAAAAACTTCCATCCTCGGTAATTTTTATAACAACAATGGAAGATAGTTTCTTGCCTCTATACATGCTATGCCATTTGCAGAATACCAACCAAAAGTAATAGATGCAAATTTGAATCAAATGCATCGTTGATTGTTGCAAACCAATCAGGGCATCATCCCTCCTCAAAATTTAGCGAAGCAGGACATCTCTTTCTCTTCATTGAAAAAAAAGGAAAGCGAACTTTGTTCTACTGAAGTCCCTTCAGGCTTTGTATGCTCTTTTCAAGTTCCTCACAAAGGCCTTATTTCCTTCCTCTAATGTCCAGGTAATACAAAATATTGATGATTTATCCCATTAATAACATGGGAGCTGTGAGGGCTAAGGCTATCAAATCAATTATGGACCTTGAATTCTCTCACAAATCCAAGGCAGTCCACAGAAAAACTATTGAATTGCATTTCCCTGGATTCTCCTCCAGAAGTACTAATCTTGGATCAAGGTCAGTTTCATCTACTCTATAACATCACATACATTATTATTTGTGTTCATTTATTCTCCATTACAGCTGGAAAAGAAGGTTGGATAAAGGCTTCATCAGTTTTGCTCTGAACACTGGTGGCGCAGTAAATGACAGTAGTGGTGGTGGTGGTGGTGGTGAAGATGAAAGCAGAAGTGATAATAGAGGGAATGGCCAGACTAGACTCGGCACAATCGTTAGATCGGCAGCAATCCAGTTCCTAGAAAAGGTCAATGCATCTAGGAAGAACTTCCCCACCAAAATCTTCCTCCTGCTGCTGGGCTTCTATACCGCAAATGCCCTCGCAACAATCCTTGGCCAGACCGGCGACTGGGACGTGCTCGTCGCTGGCATTGTGGTTGCAGCCATTGAAGGGATCGGCATGCTCATGTATAGACGAGTTCCAGCCATGAGGACGACAGGGAGATTGCAGTCGTTTGTTGAGTTGGTTAACTTCTGGAAAGCTGGGGTCTGTTTAGGCCTCTTCGTGGATGCTTTCAAACTTGGCAGCTGAGTTCATACGTTGAAGGATCTTCATTCATTCTCATGGCTGCCCAAGGAGAGTTTGACCTTTCATGTATCTGGAATTACCGTTGATTCATAATTACCCATCTGAGGCATGTCATTGAGCTTTCTTGTATATGGAATTTGGCATTTGGGATGATTCTGTTGAAGATTGGATTGTCGAAAAGGTGACCTGGACTCAACACTCAATGTGTTATTGGAGTCCATTAGAACTTCATTGTCAGGGATGATCTTAGTTATATGGAACATTAATGCAATTCTCTAAATTGCCTCTGAAGAATATTAGATCATTGATCTAAATTGGCGCTGCTTCAGCTACATGTTCTAAATGAACATTTGCATTATTCAATTATTTAGGCTAATTGTTGTATCTGATCATTTTACTCTGCGAACATTGCAAATCAAATGGTTGGACGACACAAAATTTACCAAGCATCCCTAGTTACCGCATTTCACTTAATTCTTGTGTTCCACTAGGTCTGAGTTTATCAGGTGAATGCGGCCTAGGAGGGCGAAGATAAACCAAATGCAAGGGAAGATCCACTGCGAAGAGTGGAAGTCTTCCTCACCTCTGTTTCTATTTCCTAGTTATGGTGAAATTATCAAAAATAGCCATGGTTGAAGATGATGATGTTGTGGTAGCATCAGGCAGGAGTACTGGATAGATGGCCTCAATTTTGTTTGGTCACAGTGGTAGTGATGGTTGTAGGATGAGACACCAGTGGCCTCAAGTATGATACCAACCTACAAGCTATTGTAGACAAAGGAGATTGAGGGAAGATGAACGATAATTCAATATAATTCTACGATAATATTGAAATGGTGTAAACCCTCTAGAGGGAGGGTTGCTCCATTTTTAAGGCAAAAACACTCAATTCACAAGGTAACCAAAAGAACTAGCACTGAGTATGGATAGCTATCAATGACCCCACTCCACCACCAGCTTTTGCAAATGTCATATTCCCATCAAACTATACAGGTGCACATAGTTGCTCCTTTGGCCATTTATGACTTTGATCACCTAATTCTGGTGTCCTGTGCCAAAAAAACATACATTGCACCTGTAACAAAGCCCAATGGCTTAGGGGATGGATAATCTTCTCGAGGTTCAATCAAAGCAGGTGTGCATAATTGGCAGGTAACTCCTCGTGTCAGTGAGGGGATTACTTGTTACGAGCTTCTCTCAGGCATCCCTTAGCTAAATAGGTTTTTGGGAGGGCATAGCAATCTATTTTTCTCCAAATGTCTGGTGTGAGCGATGTTTAGAACATCATCATCATGTGCTTTGAGAAAGATTGGGGAGAGCTTTCGATGTGCTAAAAATTGGTGAGTTTGACCACAGTTCTTGTCTTTTGGAGCTTATATAGAGTATGATGAAATTCTTTGGGGGTAAAATCAAGCCTTTGATGCAACTGCTCTATGAAGTCTTGTGAGTCACATAATATGGTAGCACTGTCATAGTAAGTGAACCCATCATCTACCATGTTTTCAAAATGCCCAGCCAATGGAAGGAAGTTGTTGAAGTATATTTCAAATCAACCCAAGTGCCGTCGTATAGCGTACCGAAACCTGCATATCAAATTACACATCATAAAATTATGAAATAATTTTCATTGGAAAAATATTATTCAAAAAATAAAAACTATTTTGAAATCATGCAATATATATTTATTTAAATAATACATAGTTTACCCGAAAGCATAAACCCAAATTTTGGCCAGTCCATTTGATTGGTCAAATGAATTTGACTTAATCCAAATAGTTGGTATTTAGTCACACACTTGGTCCACTTTTCACCATAAAAAGTATGGAGCCAAACTACACATTTCTTACCGATTCACCTTACCTTCAAAGTCATGTAGATCAATGCATTTTCATGAACCTAAATGATATAAGCATATATTTGATGTAGTTGAGATTCTAGTTTATTCTGAACTATATGGACTTGATATTATCTGATTTTCCATGTCACTAGAATATGTTTAAAACATTGATTCACCAAATGTTGACCAATAACTTACCGCATTTTGACTTTCAAATAAACTATAGTACTATTTCGTGTAAAGTCACAAGAGAAGTTTTATTTCTAAATTCATTACAATTCATCAAAATCACCCATAATCTCCATGTCAATTATTCTCAATCTTCATCTATTACTTTTCTTACATCATGTGAATCAATTAACTTTCATCTCAACAAAGGCCAAAGAATCCAACAAGACATGCGCCTATTTGACTATTGCCATGAGCTGTTACTAGTTTCCTTCAGATCGATGACCAAACTCATGGGATTTGAGTCCTCTACCAAATTGACTAGAGATTTATTGTAAAGCAGAATTTTGAATCGAGGACATATTTGAAAACCATATACAGAGGAAAACCAAAGGATCACCTTTGCATTGATCTAATCTTTACGCCATTCAGACTTTCTTCCTCTAGATGTATCGACACGATTTTTAGAGCATTGGTTCACCTTTTCTTTCCCTCAACCCATGCTTGTATAAACCAAGTTTTTCTCCATCCAGCTTCACCAAAGAAGATTCCTATGAAGATAAAGCAGGCAACTCAAATTGACTCCCATGTATCTCAAATGAGGGCTCCCCCATATACTTTCACTCTTCAAGAAAATTTGTACAAGTCCTTGGGAAATTTTCATAAAAGTCGGTCTGTGAGAATATTTACTTGATGTCCCAAACTTATATTATATCCTCTAATACCCAAAACTATTTTTTGTGTGACCCTATAAGCCAATGCCCATGTAGTAATCAACTTAATAATTTTAATGTCTTGGTAGCTTTTATTTGGTGTTCATTATTTATCAATTATAACTCACACTAATTAATTAATTTATTATTAATTTAATCAAAGCAACTAGTCAAGTTACCAACCGAGGGGCCACCAGGCTACACCTCATCCCTTAAACCTTTTATTTGGTGTTAATTTAACATACTTCAACTCTCTGATGTAACCTTCACTATCGTTGGTTATTGTGTCTATACAATCTTTCATCAACGTTAGATTCCCAAATGATTTAGGGTATGATTAATGATCAAACTCTAACTCATTATTCTTTTTAATACATATGCATGGAAAAATAATATTATTTAATATTTCATATTTAATATTTCAATATTTTAAGTGCACTGGCCATGGATTTAACTCAAGTTTCGTCATGATCAAGGACTCGTAGGTCATAGTCAAAGCACGACTTTCTATCCACAAGGCATATTTGGTGCCTCATTTATGAAAGGACCACTTACACAATCATGATACAAATAAACTTAATTGATGCTAGGTTTTGTACCATTCTGAGATTCATATAGATCAATTCAGTTAACTCTTTCCCCCAAGATCACCGACCTTTTGTCCTTGGTGTCTTCACATTAATGTTACAAGATAAGCCCTACTCATCAGATGAGCATGACTAGAAAAGGATGTTCTTTGTCAATATTTTGATGTATTTATGGTGTATCCTTAAAATGGGAATATACATAATGAGAGTTTAAAGACTATTAATCACTATATGATGATAACACTCTAATTCAATTAGTTCTTACATGCATGCATATATTTGAATTATAAGCATCATGGGTAAATTATAATGAATAAATTATATTAATATATTATTAAATGAGAAGCAGAATGTGCGATTGGCATCCAAGCTACAGACTGTTCATGTGTTTGGCCTCTTGATGTATTCGCACACTCACTTGAATGATGGATCTCCTCTTCAATATCTTTGACTCTTCTTCAAGAGTTGGTTGATCTGGCTGATGGAGAGAGGATAAAGGGGGTGCCCAAACCTTCTTGCATGTGAAAGCGAAATAGGTGCCTCATATGTATACTATTTGGTATATTTTAATTAAAGTCTTCAAACTACTTTCTATACCTCTATATATTTTACTGTTGGTTTTAGAGCCTTAGATCTAGATTAAAAACTCAAATTGATCAACAATGTAAGACTTTAATGGAATCGTATTGGCATCATTAAAAATCATGAAACAAATAACTTGTGCATAGATTGTACTCGTGATTCCTTTGCTCATTGAACAAGTCATTTGGAGCTGGTCATGTGTGAAACCTCTACATGTATCTACGCGATCCATGGCACGTCTAATCTCCTCCTTCACCTTGACAAGCATTGTTCAACCTCTGTTTTAGCCATCATGCCATCATTACTACATCGAGAAGGGAGTGGAGTTGTGGGACGAAGAGAGAAGAAAGGGAAGACTCATGAAAAATTCTGGCTCAAACGAATTTGATTCAGGGCCTTTTTCTATTTATGCTAAGTGGGTATATTTTTTATAATTGCCGTAAAACTATAAGTATATCTTATGACATCTAAAAGACCATTTGAGTGTAACCCTCTAGGACTATGTATTAGTCTAGCTAATGACACCCCAGCATCCCAATAACCTTTATTAGCCTTCAGAATTAATTGACTAGATCATCATATAGATTAATAAATTTCAGATACATTTAACTCAATCGATAAGCTGCATCTCCAACACGTGGGATGCCAAGCTATACCTCATGCTCTAGAAGACAAAAAGGACTATGTATAGACTTTATCATGGAACATGTTCATCAGCAGTTACCATGTAAGTACATTCTCTCATCCACATGAGGCTCCAAGGGTGACTTAGGGTATGGTCAGCTTTCAAACCCTAATTGGTAATCTGAGTTAGATCTGATGCATTGAGAAATCATTGGAAAACCCTTCTCTAATATTTCACTTCCTTGTCAACCAACTTCAGGACATTATCTTCCTTGATATGTCTCCTCTTTTACTGAGGGAAAATGATCCCATCTTGACCATTCCATCTTCATGAACTTCTTGATGCACCCACAATAATACTATTTGGAATCCTCTCATTAGAGACTTGTAGGTTCTAATCAAAGTACAATTATATGTCCACAATACGCCTTTAATGTCTTAGGTCAAAGGATCACTCACACAATCGTGATGTGAATCAAGTTGATTAAGATTTTGGCATAATATCATTCAAGGATCCATGAAAATTGATAACATGCACGTTTAGCGCTTTAATATGATCATATTTACTTGTATATTTGCATTAAATCACCCATATTTTCTTGTTATCAAGCTTAAAATGATTAAATCTATTTTTAGAATGATTTTCTGAAATTTCTGCATTTTTTGGGATTTTTCTAAAAAATATATTATAAAGGAATATAATTTTTGAGACAGAATACGATTTTTATGAAACTGGTCGACATTAAAATTGGTAAGATATGATTTTTCTAACTCGAGAATATATTTTTTATGCTCTTTCTTTTGTTTTTTTCTTTTTTCTTTGTCCTTTTTAGGTACATGTGGTGTGGAACACGAAAAGTGCCAGCGCGGAATACAAAGAAGCGCAGAATCTCAAGCGCTTTGACTTCTTAACAAACACAAAAAAGGAGGACACTAACAAGGAGAGAGAAGGAAATCAAGGGGTATGATTGACTCATTTTCAAATGACCATAAATTTTGATCTACAACTCTGATTGAGCTGAAATTTTCAGCATTGCTTCATCTTCCCCTACTCTTTCCATCCATAGCCTCTGACTATAAATAGAGGCCTGTATCATTCTGAAATTCATCTTTAACTTGCGTCTTAATTGTGTGGGTTGATTGAAAGATAGTGAGTTTTGAGATCCATCAAGTATGTTCTTGGTGTCCTGGGTGTGTGGGGAGAAGCATTGGAGAAGAGGGGGAAGCTAACCCGAACTCGTAAATCACAGTGATCCTAGCAAAACGTAAGGATCTAAGGTAAGCAGCTTCGCCTTACGTTGTTTCTTTCCCGACATCATATTCGCTTAATTAGTGTTCTTCATTATATTTTTACTTATATTTTACTTCTTTATACTCTCTTATCTCGTCTATCTATCCTCTCCATCACACCTTTTACATTCAACCACTAGCATCGTCCACGCATTCAACCATCCCCATATCATTAACGTTCACTTACTCGTTGTTAAAGTAACATATAACTTACATTCTTTTACTCGATATCACTAGCTCATATCCTCTATTCTCGTCTTCATCTCTTCTCTCGTTGATCATCACTATCATAAGAAATTAATTCCTTAATCATCGTACCATGTGGAGACATTCAGTACTCATCACTAACTATGTTTATTGAATAATCTCAATTACCAACAAAGAATTAAACCCCTCAAATAAAGATTATCACAAATCAATTTAGTTAAGTCTTTCAACTAAAGAACACTCTATATCTATTTATAGTGTATCCACACTAATAACTATGGGACCGGCCATATTCATTATATAAGACTAGATAGTATTATTCTATCCAGATACTCTGATGTCCTTCTCAAGTATCCTTAGAATAGGAATATTTAGAACACATACTTAAAGACTAGTGATATCCATGTTATGATATCATCATAATTCACTACGTCCAATCATTTAATCATGGACATCATTATAAACATCACATGTGCACTGTAATGAATATTTTGTATTAATGAACATGGAACAAGATATAGAATGTGTGATTAGCTTGCTAGCCACATATATTTACATCACTGACATGGGTGGCTATGTAGACCCATATATAAGTTTAGTCAATAACTTTAAAATCCCAATAATATTTAGTAACCAACCAAATTAGAATTGTCTTGAGAATGGCAAATGTCTTATGTCGCATCACTTGTCATAGCGGTAAACTGTGACGGATGACATGACAATGGCAAATGACAGTTTTTAGCCTCTGACAGGGACAAATGACATCAAAAAATACTCATGATGAGTTATGTCATGCTGGTTGGTGGTCTCAGATGTGTGACATAATGGGACAGCCCGCACCTATGACGATGGTGACATAATTTTGAAGGATGACAAAGTGAAAAAATATAATACATTATGTTTTATTAAGAATAAAAGGGGATATATATAGAGAGAGACAGAGAGAGATGGAGATCAAAAGAGGGAGAGGGAGACTGAGCGAGAGGGGGGAGACTGAAAGAGAGAGAAAGATAGGGCGAGGGAGATCAAAAGAGGGAGAGGGAGTCAAGAGGGGGGGAGATTGAAAGAGATAGAGAGAGAAGGAAGGAGACCGAAAGAGGGAGAGGGAGTATGATTTATAGAAATTGGAGGGAAAGACAGAAAGAGAGAGGGGATGGGGAGGGAGTCCAATTGAGAGAGAGGGTTGAGACAAAAAGAGAGAGAGGGAGAGGGAGACCAAATGAGAGGGTTGAGACCGAGAGAGAGAGAGAGAGAGAGAGAGAGAGAGAGACCAAATGAGGGGGATAGAGCCCAAGAGGGAAGGGCCGGTGAGACCAAAATAAAGAGAGAGAGCGAGAGACTGAAAAGGGGACAAGGAGTCCAAGAGAGAGAGACAGGGAGATGGAAAGAGGGAAAGGGGGTTTGAGAGGGGGGAGACCAAAAGAGAGCAAGAGAGAGATAGTATGACAGATAGGAAATTTGAGAGAGAAAGAGAGAGAGAGAGAGAGAGAGAGAGAGAGACAGAGAGGGAGAGTGAGAGGGTGGGAGAGGGAGACCGAGAGTGAGAGAAAGGGAGTGGGAGATGAAGAGACAGAGGTTGTCTAAGAGAGAGAGAACAAGTCAGACAAAGAGAGGAAGTCTGAGAGAGAGAGGAGAGACAGAATTGAAACTGTTAAAATTAAATAGTCAAAATGTGAAATTGTTGATATGTCCCTTCGTCCCTTATGACGAGGACGAGATGACAGCTCTAGCGACGGATGACAAAAAATGTGAAAAAAATTGATAAAATCCTGGGACCCATGATGAGGCTGAAACATGATGAACTACATGTCACACTCTCCTCTATCAGTACTCGTCATTCATCTTGTCATGTCCAAGCTGTCACATCCCAGGTGTGTCGTTCAATGGCAATATCAAAATTTAACCCTATTTATAACTCTTGGGGTGTCCAGCTGCACCTTGTGCCTCAGGAGATACATGTGAGTATCTCGTGTTAACTATCTACGGAAACATTTACTGTCATCTATCATTATATGTGTATAACTCTTATTCTAGTGCTAACCATCAAACCCTAATGTGCGATGGAGTTTATTTGAGAACCTCTTGTTCAGCTTCTCCTCTGCCCTTTTAAGGGAATTCAATGCATCTTCTTCCTTGAGTGAATCTCTTTTCATACTGAGTACAAAACCACTTATAGGATCATGACATAAGTCAACCTGATTGATACTTAGTTGTAATAACATTTAGCAATTCATGTGGATCAATTTAATGAATTATTTATCTATAGAGCACCTGCTATCCTTCCTTAGTGTCTCTA
Organism: Wolffia australiana; assembly: GCF_029677425.1. Lineage (NCBI taxonomy): Eukaryota > Viridiplantae > Streptophyta > Magnoliopsida > Alismatales > Araceae > Wolffia > Wolffia australiana. Next base: position 6,001,347 of record NC_135846.1, read on the forward strand.
CACTATTCCGAAGTGTAGACTAATTTGAAGCCATGATTAGGGATTCCATGTAGTATGATGTCATTCTTGAGGTATCCTTTGAATAGGAATATTTGGAATACATGTTTAAATGTTGGTGATCATTGTATTAGCATCCCATTTAATTTCACTAGGTCATTACAAGTATCCAAGGACTTCATTATAGACATCACATCAGAATAATAATGAACAAAGATTTATTTTAATGAGCTTTAATTTGACACAGGAGTGTGATTGGCTTTAAGGCCGTATAATATCTATCATAGATAATTTTGTTGATAAAAAATGGATTATATTCTGCCAAATATTTTTCTGAAGGTGAAGAAAATTTGAGTTTAAACCTAGAAATAAAATATGCTTACATAACTTAATCTACTATTGAGTTAAGTAACTAAGACCAGGAAAATTATCTTGAGTTTTTGTGTACATATGATGCTAGTAATAGGGTATTTTTTCAGAGTTAGCAGACAATAATAGTAGTGAAGGTTCACTTTAGGTGTCTACAAAAGACACATTTCTTACTTTAACATAACAATGACCTTCACTTGAATTTTATAAATAGTGAAGGTGAAGGAAATTCATAATTGGGTACATCTAAATCTCATAATATTTTTCAGGTGAAAACATCAATATGCAATAGAGGTTGAAATATTATTTTAAATTTTAATTTAAAGTTTTTATTTGAAATATTATGTGTGACATGGGTAGTCACTCTTCTATTCTAGCATTTAGAAGTATATTTGTGAGGATTAGAATTGATAGAGTATGCTTGGGTGAAATTAATGTTGTGCCCTAGGGATAATCATATGAGGGATAAAGCATCAGGTCTACTCATACCTGACAGAGAAATAGTAATCATGAAAAGTAAAATAAGGCATATTAACATTTCCATAATGCATGCCTTAATCTATTTTCGGGGATAAACAATGCATTACAGAAATCAAAATTTGATCTTGTTTAGGCATATTATCAAAATACAATCCTTGATAGGGTATGTATTTACTAGATGACATGTACTCATGGTACATTTAATTTTTAGTTTAATTTTTCATTTCATAATATAAGTACTTTTTTAATATAAATAAATTTAAACAAATCAATATTATTTTTAAAAATAATTGAAATTCTTAAATCTTCATAAAATTTTAACTTCTTTGGTATTTTTAAATGAAAGCAAGGCATTTCTACATAAGTTACTGAATCTGCCGCAAGCCTCACTAAAATTTTCTCCATAATCTTAAAAATATCATGAATAGATTTCCCTAAAATTTTCTTATTCATTAATGATGTGTTACAAAAGTCTAAAGAGTGCCTTAGTATGCTTTTTGTCGAAAACCATTAAATTGCCTCGTCTTTTAAGTCAAATAAGAACATATTTAGAGACATAAAAGTATCTTTTTGTTTAATGGTAGAACATATTTTCTGAAATCTCTAAATATCATAGTGAGATCCTTTAATGCGACCAGTGTGCTTTTGGTGCAATGTGAGTTCCATTCAAATATTGAACTGCACGTTGGACACTCACCAGAAAAATCACACCACATACCGAGCAGAGGCCTGTGCGGTGCGAATGTGTGATTCGGTCCAAATCTTTAAAAAAAAATATTTGATTGCTCTTCTCTCTCTCACTCACTGCATATCTATTCTCTCCCTTTCTATCGATTGTTATTCTCTCGCTGGCATGATATCTCGCTGTTCTCTCTCTAACTCACTCTATCATCTCTCCCTCTCTGTCTCTCTATTTATTTGTTTAGCATGGTATGCTGTTTTAAGCAAATAAAAGCAAAGGACTAAAACGTCAATAAATAAAATAAATGCAAACAAGGTAGATATGAGAGAAAAATAGATACCTGATGTAGTATATGTTATAATAAAAGGAATATATATAGGTTCAATGTCTATTTTTGATAAATATTGTAGTAATTTAGTGTCTCTGCGCTGAAGAATCTGAAATGGAGCAAACTCTACAAGTGTCTCTATCGACTAATAAAAAAATGAGTTTAATCCGCTCTAACTAAAGTTAAAACCGTACTTCCATTTTTATTTTAAATTCAAATTAAAGTTTTCAAGTCAAGAACACAGTAAACCCCAAGCAACGGTGCAAAATTTTATGGCTGAGCTCTGTCACTGCCTGACTCAGAAATAAAATATAAAGTTTTGTAAGTTATAAATGTAAAATTTTAACAGAAGTAAAATGTTAAATTATGTAAAGTGAGAGAAAGAGAGGGTACGAGAGGGAGTGTGGGTGTGAGGGAGAGAGAGAGAGCGAGGGAGAGGAGGAGAGAGAAAGGGAGTGAGAGAGAGAGAGAGAGGAAAGAGAGAGAAAAGAGGGGAGGGAGAGGGAGAGAGAGCGAAAGAGGGGGGAGAGTGGGAGAGTGGGAAAGAGAAGGAGAGAGAGAGAGAGAGAAGAGGAGAAGTGGGGGAGAGAAAGGGAGAGAGAGGGGATAGAGGCAAAAAGAGAGGGAGAAGGGAAGAGAGAGAATGGGAGGAAGAGGGGATAGGCAGAGACAGATAGAGAGAGAGGGAGAAGGGGATAGACACTTAGACAGAGACAGATAGAGAGAGAGGAAGAAGGGGAGAGAGAAAGGGAGGGAGAGGGGATAGACACTTAGACAGAGACAGATAGAGAGAGAGGGAGAAGGGGAGAGAGAAAGGGAGGAAGAGGAATAGACAGAGACAGATAGAGAGAGATGGGGAGGGAGAGGGGATTGACAGAGATAGATAGAGAGATAGGGAGATGGAGAAGGGGAGAGAGAGAGAGAAATGGAGTGAGTAGGGATAGAGAGTGATAGAGAGAGAAGTAGAGAGAGAGAAATGGAGTGAGTAGGGATAGCGATAGAAGTAGAGAGAGAGAGAAATAGAGTGAGTAGGGATAGAGAGAGAAGTAGAGAGAGAAATTGCGTGAGTAGGGATAGAGAGAAGTAGAGAGAGAAATTGCGTGAGTAGGGATAGAGAGAAGTGGAGAGAGAAATAGCGTGAGTAGGGATAGAGAGAAGTAGAGAGAGAAATGGAGTGAGTAGGGATAGCGATAGAAGTAGAGAGAGAGAGAAATAGAGTGAGTAGGGATAGAGAGAGAAGTAGAGAGAGAGAAATAGAGTGAGTAGGGATAGAGAGAGAAGTAGAGAGAGAGAGAAATAGAGTGAGTAGGGATAGAGAGAGAAGTAGAGAGAGGGAGAGAGAAATGGAGTGAGTAGGGGTAGCGGAGAGAGAAAGTGAGGGAAGGGGGAAACACAGAGAGAGAGAGATAGGGATGGAGGGAGGGAAGTCAGCGAGAGGGGATACAGAGAGATAGAAAGAGAAGATGGAGAAGGTTAGAGAGAGAAACGAAGGGAGAGTGGAAACACAGAAAGAGAGAGGGAGAGAGGGAGAGAGGGGGAAAGAGAGAGAGCGAGAGAAAGAGAGAGAGAGAGAGAGAGAGAGAGAGAGAAGGGGGGGCCAGGAGCGTGGAAGGGGCTTGGCAATAGTCTGTGCACCGGTGTCGTCTAGGAAAGGGTTGGGCAGCCAAATCTCTGATCTTTGTGGCCCATTCTGCATTTCCAGGAGATCACTCACTGGTAGAGCAAATATGAAGCCTGGCGGTTTGTGGGTACTCTTCTGGATCACCGATTTCGACCCTTAAGAAACTCTCAAGTGGGTTAGGAAAAGGGCAACGGCGAGAGGTTGAAGACGACGAGATCATGGGTCTGCTCTCTCACCGAGTGGAGAAGACGGAAATCAAGCCAGGAGACCATATCTACACTTGGCGGGCAGTCTACACCTATTCTCACCACGGTAAGAAGATCCATGGATGGCTGGCTTTCCTGGGTTTTTCTTGTTCGTCCATGATTTATCCATTTCCATGTTGAATTTGCCCATCTGGCCGTTGATTCTGCCATGAGTGCCCACCTATAATCCCACACTGAATCGCAGTCCGAATTAGTAGTTCATTCTCAGGATTGTCCGATGAAATTGAAGCAATGACTGATTCAAGATTTAATCAGAGAAATGCTCCAATCATAGTGGAAGTTCTGCTGGTTGGAAAGCCATTAGAAGGCAGTTTTTTCAGAGGGCAGCCATTTTTTCCTCTTAAAATCTCTTATATACTTTGAAGTAAACGAGATCTCTGCTAAGTTTATTTATACTAGGATAAATTCTGATTTTGGAATCACATTTCTTCTTCGTAAAATCTCGTTTATATTTTGAAGTAAACGAGATCCCTGTGAAGTTTGTTTATATTAGGATGAAGTTTGATTTGATAAAGTATGATTAAGGAATTACATTGTAAGTACTTTAATTTACTGAATCATAGAGAATGTGATGAAGGAATTACATTGTAACTGTCCACGCTGTTCTACCAACTTACCAACTTTGTTTCTCTGATCGTGGTTAACTTAGACTCTTGCATGATCTTTTTGTTTAGAATGTCGTACTTATGCAAATATGGGATGTAAGGTTCGACACTCTTTGATGTTGGCGATGCCATTGATATTGACTAATTTTAGGGTGGTTGACGATGACAGCGACATTGATGAGGTTACCGTTGACAGATGAACGTTGACAATGAGAGGGTATCACAGATGGTTGACATCCTCACTCAACATCTGCTGCCAACTTGGTAATCTCCAGTTGAAAAAATCGTCAACCCCATCATCAGTTGGTGGCCTAGTTGACCATGAAAAAGAGGTTGATTAAAATTTTCTTGAATTATGGATGGTTTACGGTGATGATGGTGACGACATTGAAGTCAGTGGACGTTGGCCACGTCATCGGCAAACTATTGACCAACGTCACCATGGCATGTCATCATCGTCAGAACATGCTGAACTCTAATGGAAGGTGCTGACATTGAGTTGGGGGACACATATCCACAAAATACACTTCCACCTGTTATTATCTAACCTCTTATAAATTTTAAGGGGATAATAACTACGGAATCGCAACAGCTTATCAACTCTTCTCTCTCTCCTGATGACGTTATTCACGGCTGATAACTTAGACCGTTGCTGATTTTTTTTATATAGTTTTACACTTAGGGGAATAAATATACACAAAATTATCTCCCACCTGATTCTACTTCCAAAATTTAGATAAAAATAAGGCATTATCTCATCTCCACTGAATTACTTGCAGGAATCTACGTGGGGGGGAGCAAAGTGGTGCACTTCACCCGCAAGAAGGAGCATTCAAGCTCCGCTGACTGTCCAACCTTTCCTGATTGTGGGTTCAAGCAGCCAGGCAGTGGGGTGGTGCTCACCTGCTTGGACTGTTTCCTGGGCACAGGCCTCCCCCACTGCTTTGAGTACGGAGCTTCGCCATCTGTATTCCTTACCAAACTTCGTGGCGGCACGTGTACAACGGCCGTCGCTGACCAGCCCGAGCTAACCATTCACAGGGCCATGCACCTTCTCCGAACTGGCTTCGGTAGCTATCATGTCTTCCAAAACAACTGCGAGGATTTTGCCATCTACTGCAAGACAGGCCTGCTCACTCTTGATAGGGCGGGCCCAGGAAAGAGTGGGCAAGCCTCGGCTTTTCTGAACTTCCCTCTGGCAGCTGCACTTTCGTCTCCTCTTCAGATGATCATGGCGAGCCCGGCAGGCGTGGCAGTGGCGGCGGCCGGGGTTTACTGTGCTGGAAGGTACATGACTGATGTTGGGGTCAGGAGAGATGTGATCAAAATAGAGGTGGAGGATCTTGCTTCCAACCTTGGTTTAGATGGAGAAGCTTCAGTGGATGAGGAGCCCCAGTGAACAAGGTAGTGTCGATAGTGTTGTTACTTCTGTCTTGAACTTTTGTCATTATGGCCTTGGCTGCACACTATACAATTTCCAAATTCTGCAGCGGAAGTTGGGTTGACAGAGAAGTCATTAGGTGGGGCTGGCAGGTGAGGTGCTGATTTCACTTTGTTAGCCCACTCATGACCTATTATTTGATAAATATTGAGATTTGTCTGCGCTCTGCTTTTGCTGGTTGTTGGTCTAGAAGGATGATTACTATCCCTATAGTGTTTATCTAATTTTAATTCGACTCTAATGGGTAACTCTGTGATGTTGCAGCTCAACCTTTTCATAGTCCTTTTGCTGCCACTTCTTTAATAATTTATATTCTCAAATAAATTTCTTCAAAAATAATGAATCTCAAATAAAAAACGAGAACGAGAACTTAGATTTAATGTTTTCCTCAGTATCAGGATTCATATCATTTCTTTTCTTGAACTCATCTTTACTAAAATTTGATTACTCCAGGCTGAGCTCTCTATGTCTCTTTCAGAGAACCTTAGTCATGCCCATGACAATTATTCAGTGTTTTGCATGAGTTAAGAATAAAAAAATGTCAGCTTTCCCTGTATGGCATCCTGATTTTATCATTGGTGATTCAAAAGGTTGCCCTATATTTGATGATGATCTCTTCTTATCTCGTGTACATGTAATGTAGTGTCAATTTCAAGACTTAAATTTGGTTTCTTAATACAAAATCTAATTATTTCATATAGATGTCATTTTCATAAGATGAACTCTTTGCCCTCTTACATCTAGAAACCTAATTACCATTTTTTTTCTATGAGATGATGTATATAAATTCATCTTTGATTTTTTACTGTAAATTAGGATACAGCTCACGGCATCTGTATCCGATATCCTCTATCGGTTAATGTGATATGCGTTATCCTAAATATGTGTTGTGTTGTCAATATCGGGCACCTTTATTGACATGTTGTTGAAGGCCGGATTCCAATAATAATAGCAATATCAATATCGGGTATCAATTTTCTGATTGCAATCTCAACATTGGATCTTGTTCAGCCAATATTGATGTGTTGTTAGAGACCAGCTACAATAGGATATAGCAGTATTGATATTGTATATCATTCAACTGTTTTTCATCTCAGGTATTTTTTTGTTGATAACAACACTGATACGAGATGTCATTCCGAAGATAACAACTTTGCAATTTGATATATTTTAAATGGCGAAGATATCAATATCTGAACAGATATCAGATAATAGAGGTTTGCTAAATTTTGGCATACCTAAACATTTTCTCTGATAACCGTTCTCTATATTAGAATGTTATATTGAAAAATTTTGAGGCAAATATTACATTAGAAAATAATAATTTTAAAAAATAATAAGTGGGAGTAATAACAAATTTAAAAAATATGAGGCAAATGTTTGTCTTCTGTAAGTATCATAAAAGTGAATAAGGTGTACAAATATGATTAATATGATATATTTGAAACAACTAAACCATTAGGAGAGGTTCCACATCTACTTTTACTTCTCAGCTTTAGACTATTCACCAAAAGAATAAGTGGGCAACTATTCATTTTACGTAGGATGCCAAAAATGAAATGTCGTCCGTACTCAATGAGCCTACAAACTTATCTTCTAGAGCTTTGTTTGGACCATGCATCTGGCTAACAACACAAAAGACATATAAACCCAGAATCTGGTTGTACTTATTCAAGAGTTTAGCATCTCTTGTGCGTAAAAGGGTCAATATAAATGTTTTAAAATTTTGAACCATCGACCTTACACATGAATGATTTAAGAAGCCATTTCAAAGTGAAGTTCACTGTGAAGATCTTAGGACACAAATGATTAAAAATAAATTAAGGAAATTGAATGTTAACAGAAAAAAATTCAGCTACGATTTCCTTGTTGATGTTGTCATCTTTCAGTGCCTTGGATGAATAAAAAAGAGAAGGCACCTGGAGCCCGTGGGTTAACTTTTCATAAAATAATTATTTAAGAAAAAAGTAGTTTGATAAATGTTTCAAAGCTTTAAACATAAATGTCTGAGTTGAATTTTGTAGTGATTTTTTTGTCACAAAAAAGTGATATAAGAATAAAGCACCCATATGAGCACAGTGTCAAAGAAATGAAGTAGAAGCAAAAAAGGTTTCTAACTCAGGGATCTCAATGTCGAGCAGGACGACTCCTTCCAGTTACCCTTTATGCTATCGCGGGACTTGAAATTTTATAGAATTAAAATGTAGTGTTAAGGTGAAGTACTTGTTGATTCTAATGCCTCATCACTATCGACATGGAGGTGGATAGCATACTACTTGATGTGTTAGAACACCAAGAGAATTAGAGGGTCTAAAAGAAATTGGACGTAGGTGATGACAGCTCTGCCTGCTTATAGAAGCTATTGGAAGAATTACTAGTCTCAGATACTACATAATAATGCTTTTGGTGCCCCCACCATGTGAGGGGTGAATCTTTCTTTGAAATGTGTGTTTTAAGTTAGAAGGTCTCAAATTGCTCCAATGGGGTTTGTGACACCAATATAGATGTGGCTTCTCTCGTGAGAACCTTCTTGGACCAGTTCATGGATGTTGCATGGATAAGGCTGATAAACTCAAAAATTAGGGTTTTAATATGTTGTTGGTGTTCTCAGTTTAATCAATAACAAATAAATTATACTCACTTAAGTAAATCTAAATAGTGATGAGTGCAGATCATCTCCACAGAGAACATTAATTAAGGATCTAATATTCTTTAAATAGTTATTATCGAGATGAGAGGAGACGTAAGGCAAGAGGGTGATAAACTTAAGATGATTATAGCATATAGTGGATGGTGATAATTAGAAGAATGATCGAGAGCAAGAATGGAGTGATAATAACAAGATAAGAAAGTAAATACACAGAGCCATATGATGAAAATCATTAGTGTGAGGGGTATGAAGAGTGAGATGATGATGAGATGGTGATGCATGAGACATGATCAGTTGTGCAAAGATGAGTAGTTTACGGTGGATTAAAATGATGAAAGTAATCTAAGATAATGATGAAGCCAAGAAGAACAAATCTAAGGTGAGTATACTTACCATGGATCTTCACTTCCCCCAGGATCACAGATATTTGCAAGAGCAGGTAAGCTCCCCCTTTTCTTTCTTGCCTCTTCTCACAAACCCATGACACCAATAACGAGCTTGATGGATCTTAAAAACTCACTAGATTTCCATCAACCCACAAGTATTGGAATAAAATTAAAGGATGAATTTTACTAGGATTCATGCCTCTATTTATATATTAGAGGAAAAGGATGGAAAAAAGGATGCAATGAAGAGACCCTCCAAATTTCAGCGTAATCAGCCTTCAAGATCTTCAGATATCAAGCTTTGAAGTTGGAGCAATCCTGGCCGTCCGTTTTTTCGCACCGACATCAGCAATGTCACTTCCTTGTTTGACACTGATTGTTAGAAAATTCAATAGTCATTCCTTTAATGACCAATCCGATCACCTTGTATTCCATGATCATCTACTCTAAGAGTGCTACCTGTCCCTATCTAGAGGAAACACAAAATTGTCTTTTTATTAATCAATCATTGAGGCCAATTCTTGTTTTCTTTTATTTTCTTAAATTAAACTAAATGATGATGTCTGCCATTCATGTTATAAAATGAAATAAATGACCAACTGTTATGTCACGAGAAGACCCAGTTCCGTTTGTCCACTTCAGCATCACTTTTACACCAATGGTAGTGTAGATGCGTGCGCCACATGTAAAGATAAAAAATGTTGATTTTTTTAGCTCTGTTGAAATTGATTTTTTATTCTTTGCTTCCTTGATATTCCCAACACGTTTATTGAAATTTAAATCATTTTTTTATTGGTCCATGTCACATGGGAATCTTAAATGGTATTAAATATGTCAGCTAATGATTTGACATTATGGTATGCATATCATGATGCATTAATGGCCCCTTTTACAATAATTACTTGTATTAATCATTTATAAAACTGTGATTGGTCACCATTTGATCAATTGAATGGCAAAAAAATGGAATGGAGCAATTTCGAGACAAAAAGATTTTAAGAAATCCTTATAAAATAAACTTTCAGTCATTATAATATAATAACCATATACTCCAACTTAGAAATTAATATTTCATTATAAGATAACAACTTGGTCGCCATTTACAAAAAAATAATATTTTTTGTAAAAAAATCACAAAAAAATATATTGCATCAGAAAATTATTTTTTAAAAATTGTGTCGTCAAAGAAATCCTTAAAAATACCATTAAATCCACAAAATTTAGAATTTCACTCTAATTCAAGATTTAATCATTTTAAGCTTGATATCACATATAATTATTTAAATGTGTAAAAATATGTAAATTTCATAGAAATAACCTACTAATTTGGAGTTTATAAAAGGCCCATTTTTACTTCACATATTTTCCTATGTTGGACGGTTGATTGCAAAATATGATAGATGTAGGTGAATGTAAAATACAATTTTTTTTTATCATTCATACCCTGAGAAGTGGTTCCAAAACCATAACAGAAAGGACGTAATGATTCTCCCAAAGCAATGCCTTATACTAATCAACAGTTATCTCATGGTGGTGTATGTAGAGGTCAACAATACCCATTCATCCTGAAAAAAAATCCTCCGAACGAACAAAATCAATCTGATGGTTTTGAAGACCTCCATAAGGAACATGACACCACAAATCACCAGTTTCATCTACTTTATCAAATGGTTAATGTTGTATATTAACTTGCAAAATATGAGGCAAACTCAGGACCAAGTCTCACTCATCGTGGGAAATCTGTATTTTGTTTCCTCCCAATGAGAATAAGTCACATGAATCCCGAATCATTTCTCAATGACTCCATGAAGCATCTCATTAGTGTTGTCACCTAGTGAGGCAATTTTCTAAACTAAATTCGCTTCAACATATGTTGCTTGAAAAACTCTATGAAGTGTCTATAACACTTCATGGATCAACAGATCACATCAAACTATTCTGAATTTGGTGATTGCATCACTGAGAGAAAATGGTGCGTCATTGTGATTCCTCTACCTTTCTAGTGTGTTCGTCCACCAATGAATCACTATCATGTGAATATTTAATCTTATTCACATTAATTTATGATCAACCAGATATTAGGGATATATATGTTATTTAAGGCCTCTAGTTTATACAAAAATCCTATTTATCCTAATTTATTTGGATTTTATAAAAATATTTTGAGAAATTTTATATACTTTTATAGTAGAAAATTACCAATTAGTTCTAATTTAAAATACCTTAATGCTTTGGGAGCGCCAGGTGGCAGTAGACGGAGATTGACTTAAATGGAGTGGAGCGGATGAAAGAGATACCGTGCTGACTATGATAGAGATGATCTCATATACGCGCCAATGAGCAATGGAGGGAGGGTGAACAAGGATGATTTACCATTTCTGGTGTGACAGCAATCAACATGGATGCATGCCAGCAAACATCAGAGTTAAAGGTGGTGTGCATGATAGAGGAAACCTTTACGAATGATGATGATAACTTAGGAAAAAGGATGAATATGTTGTTGGGTTCTAGAGGCCTAGATCGTGATGAACAAATGGAAAATGATACACAACAGAAGAAATTTGCGAATCGAACGGCATCACTAAACCCATTAAACGATTTACCTTTGCACGGATCGCATTCATGATTTCTTGGATCCCAGAGTGAGACTAGTGAACTTGCTCAAGTGTGCAGCCTCTAAACGTATCCATGCGATCTTCGGCACGTAAAATCTCCTCCTTCTCATTGACGAGCCCTGTTCTATTTCCGTCATCGTCATTACGTCGTCCCGATCACATCGGGATGGAGAGGGGGTATGGGAGAAGGGAGAAGAAGGGGAAAGGCCCCTGAATAATTTTGGCATGGGTCAACTTTGTTTAGGGCCTTCCCCTATTTGTATTAAGTGGGTATTTTTCATAAAAACCCCCAAAACTTAAATATATCTTTCGACGTCCAAAAGACCACTTTCGTGTGACCCTCTAAGCCCATGTATCAGTCATATTGGCCCTCTAGGCCCATGTATCAGTCATATTGGCCATCTTGACGACTCCAATGGCCCGATAACCTTTATTGGCCCTCTGAATTAATTAACTATATCATCATATAGATTAATTAGTGTCAGATCGATTTAACCCAATTGATAGGTCGAGTCTCCAACACGTGGGGTGCAAAGCTACACCTCGTGCTCTAGAAGATACAAAGGAGTGTGTATCGACTCACTCATATAACCTGTTCGTCATCGGTTACGATGTACGTATAATCCCTCATCCACTTGACGCTCCTTGGATGACTTAGGGTATGGTCAACTGTCAAACCCTAATCAGTCATCTGAGTTCGTACTGATGCATTCAGAGATCATCGGAGAACTCTTCTCCAATATTTCACTGCCTTGGCCAAGGACTTCATCGCATCATCTTCCTTGAGCTGTCACCTCTTATACCGAGGGTGGACGATCCCATCTTGATGACTCAATCGTCTTTGTGAACTTCTTGATGTACTTCGTTGGCCATAGTCAAAGTACAATCGTCCGTCCACAAGACATCTTTGGTGTCTCAGGTCTAAGGACCACTTACACAACCGTGATGTAAATCAACCTGATTGATAGTTCGGTACCATATCATTCAGGGATTTTACGGATCAATTCAGTGAAATATTTCCACTAAAGAGCACCCAAAATAGTAATTCTGCAAGGGGAAGAGAGAAACGAAGTGAATATTCATGCAAGGGCATGATTACTAAAATGCACTTACACAAATCCTAATTTGTCTTCTAAATATATGTTTTTCCATTGTGTGAGGACTCCATTTTAATTTCTTATGCCCTCGATATGTCCTCTCCCAAAATAGTAATTCTGATAATAAAATGGCCACGACAACCCCCAAATCTCAGTAAATCTAAAAGAGGAGAATGCTTATAATCCAAGAACTGAGGAATCACCCTTCAAATAATTCAAGAAACTAGGATAGGAGAAGATAAATTTCCAGAATTGATTATGTGTGTCAGATTGACATCCAGTCTTTTTCTGGCACAAGGATCTGGTGATCACCCTCTCTTCACCATAGTCCAACCTTGAAATCGTGAATGTCACATGCAATCCTCTCCGACAATGCTTGCTTGTATGATAGTTCCTTAACAGGATCCGATCATTGCTTACCCATGTCCGAGTATCAATTGGTTTCCAAATTAAAACCCTGGAAATTTCCTCCCAATGAAAGTGTGGTCCTTCATAGTGGCTTCAAAACTAGGAAGAACCTTCCATCTAACTAGTAATTGAGGCCATACTTGATGTAACAGAAGAATTTTAATGCTATCAGGAAGGTAAAGTCCGCATGCTATATGATGAATCTTTTTGGTGCTGAGACAATCCTTGATCTAGGCTCGTATTGGAGGGAGTACAGGGCGTGGAGAGGTAGAAATTCTCAGGTAGAGAGGAGAAACGAGAATGGTCCAATGGTAGGTCAAACTTACGAGATAACGATCGACTGAAGACATGTTGAGGTTGAGACAATCCGGAGGGATGAGATGTTGGATTTTTGCCTTTGGTTCAACCATGGAAAACACGATTCCATGATGTGGAAGTGTGTCAATTGACTCTCAATCAATCATTAAAATAATATATCTTATGTATCTTATGGGGAACTAGTACCACCCTTGACTTTGCCACTCTGAGATTGTTTTGAATACATTCATGTGTCTGGCCTCTAAAAGTATCCACACAATCATGTTGGCCTTGGATCTCCAACTCTTCTCCTTCAACTCTCTTTAAAAATCTTGAAGATCTTCTCACCATGAAGACACTCTCCTTGGTTGAGTAGAGAAGAGAGCAGAGTGGAGAAAGGGGGATCTCAATTCTGGCTGGCCTAGGTGCTTAAACGAGTGCCCCTTCCCTATTTATATTTTACTTAAGTTTCTCTCAAAAACCCTTAAGTAAAATATATTGACCAATGCCACTATGATCTTATGTGTGTGACCCTCTAGGCCCATGTATCATTCTAGTTAAACCCTTGAGTGGCCTAATAAAAATTATTGGCCAACCTTATTAATTAATTATATCGACATATAGATTAATTAACTAAAGATTGGTTTAACCCGATCGATAGGTTAAGTTTCCAGCCCGTGGGGTGCCAAGCTACACCTCGTGCTCTAGGAGATACCTTGAAGTGTTTGAACTCTCTCATAGAACCTTTACCATCATCGATTACCATATATGTATAATCTATCATCTGCGCGAGACTCTCGAACAACTTAGGGTATGGTCAAACCCTAATCTGTCATTCAATTAATACTAATGCATAACGGGGATCATTGGAGAACTCCTTCTCCACTATCCTCACTACCTTTTCAAGGGATTTTATGCATCATCTTCCTTGAGTCAATCTCCTCTTATACAGAGGGCGGATGATCCTGTCTTGACTTGCTTGAATCCCATGATTAGAGGCTCATAAGTTGTAGTCGTCCATCCACGAGATGTCCTTGATGTCTCATGTTAGTGGATCACTTATACAACCGTGACATTAATCAACCTGATTAATGTTTAGGTATATTAAAATTCAGAGATCAATTAAGTGAACTCTTTCTCCAAAGAGCACCCACTGTATGTCCTTAGCGTCGTCACACTAATAGACACAGGATCAGCTACACTTATCATATAAGTAGGATCATTTAGTGTTATTCTATCAGAATAATTTGATTTCCATATTGACTATCCATCGAAAAGGAATATTTGGAATACATTTTTAAAGAATATTGATCATTGTATTATGATCTCGTCATAATTCACTAGGTCATTGCACGTATTCATATACTTCATTACAAACATCACACTGGAATAATAATGAACGTAATATGTTATTCAATGAACTTAAATAAACATGGGAGTGTGATTGGCTTGACGGTCACATAATATCCATCATGGGGATCATATAGGGAGAGAGGGAGACCATGCATCTTACTTCATTATTCTTCGATGTGCTCCTAAAGGGGATGCATCCCTATTTAAAGGGAATACATAATGACCAAATGACTGAAATGCCCTTGTGGGCTAACAAGAGGAGACTACCCCTAGATCAGTTGAGGATCCTATCAGATGCCAATTTTTCAGACTCGCCTTGACTACAGATTTCATCTAATATGTGTGAATTTTCAAATAGATCTGTTCTCCTTCTTAAAACCCTAAATTTCTTCTTTATTCTTCAGATTGGTTCTTCATTAGAGACTGAACCTTTCCTAAATGATCTTTTAGTCATGATTGAGTAGCATCTCATTCTTGTGAACTTTTATAATGTAGAAGGGATGGTGGGGGATCTATAACGTAGAAGGGATAGTGCGTTTCTGTTGTACATGGTTTTAAAATAACTCATTTGAATCTTTGAAAGGAAATATGTATTATAACTGTATTCAGCCTGATGGAGCCAATGACCCACTTTTTTGGATATTTTGAGGAGAAGCAGCATGGGTAGCACACTAGACTTCTTTCAATCACTTCTATTTGACCATCAGTCTCAAGTGATAGGAAGAGCTGAACACTAAGGTGGTGGCTTCTAATTTGTGTATTTTTTTTCAAAAAAGAGCTTAGAAACACACTACCTCCGTCAAAAAAACTAGATCCACAGATTATATGCAACTTAACATCTATCTCAAGGAAAACACCAGCAATTGATGTTTTCCTTTCATGAAATGGGCATATTTTCTTAGTTTTTTTTATTACAACCAAAATTACGTTTTAAACCACCTGAGTTTCAAAAACCTTCAATCGTATAGGTAAAGTCAAAATGTAGGATTTAATGAGATGATTCACACTGTGCATATAGAACTGTTGCATGGTGAGCTTATACATTTTAAGAAGTCCACGGTGACCAGACCATGGAAATAAGCTCACAATCATAATACTATTTTAGTTGCACTGTAATGGGAAAAACCTTATTGAAATATGCTGACAGATGAGATTCTTATATCATGACTCCTCCAACACCTATGCTAGAAGGGTTAGTTTCTACAATTTAAGTTTTTTGAGAAATTCAGGTTGACCATGCTAATGAAGATTTCATATTTTTGAAGGCTGA